>NW_007253365.1:4430-5018 GCF_000164805.1 Carlito syrichta | reverse complement strand
AACAGTAATAAAGAATACTGTGAATGAAATAAATAACAAACTGATAAGCATGGAAAGCAGAATTACCCAAGCAGAAGACAGAATCTCAGAGCATGAGGACCAAAAAATAGAACTAACCCAAACTGTTAAAAACACAGAAAACAAGCTCATTAAAGACAGAACAAAACCTTCAAGAGATGAGTGATTACTTCAAGAGATGAGTGATTACTTCAAGAGACCAAACCTAAGAGTAATTGGCCTTCCTGAGGCAGAAAGAGAAACAGAGACCACCCTGGAACAAACTTTCCATGAGATTATTCAAGAAAACTTCCCTCATCTAATCAGTGATGCAAAAAACTCAAACACAAGAGATTCAGAGAACCCCTGCAAGACAACAAATGAGAAGACCAACTGCTAGACACATAATAATTTGCCTAAACAAAGTAGCTATAAAAGAAAAAATCCTAAAGTTAGCAAGAGAAAAAGGCCTTTACCATGGAAGACCAATTAGAATAGCAGCAGATTTATCTACAGAAATGCTGCAAGCTAGGAGAGTTTGGAGCCCTATCTTCAAAGTCCTAAAAGATAAACAATTTCAACCAAGAATAA
>NW_007253365.1:0-4410 GCF_000164805.1 Carlito syrichta | reverse complement strand
CTGCACAAGTGAAACAATAGCGATCCCACCTTCCCTCAAAAACTGAATTAAAGAAGGGGAGGGAAAGGGGGAGAGACAGAAAAATCTACACAAATGAAGAAAAACCAAAAGAAGAGTATGGGTCTCTCCCAGACCCCAGGGAGGTCAGACACTGAGAAAAATGTCTTCGGAATGCAAACAATGAAGAGGGCCCAGAACGCAGGGTCTCAAACTACAAAACTAGATATCAAGAAATTAATGGGGAGATTAAAAAGAATTGAGGAGACACAAGAAGAAACTAGGAAGGAGCTGATATCTGAGATAACAGTAATAAAGAATACTGTGAATGAAATAAATAACAAACTGACAAGCATGGAAAGCAGAATTACCCAAGCAGAAGATAGAATCTCAGAGCTTGAGGACCAAAATATAGAACGAACCCAAACTCTTAAAAACACAGAAAATAAGCTCACAAAGACAGAAAAAAACCTTCAAGAGATGAGCGATTGATTACTTCAAGAGACAGAGCCTTTCCAGAGGCAGAAAGAGAGACAGAGACCACACTGGAACAAATTTTCCACGAGATCATTCAAGAAAACTTCCCTTATCTAACCAGTGATGCAAAAATTCAAACACAAGAGAGTCAGAGAACTCCTGCAAGACAACAAATGAGAAGACCAATTCCTAGACACATAATAATTCGCCTAAACAAAGTAGGCATAAAACAAAAAATCCTAAAGGCAGCATGAGAAAAAGGCCAGATCACCTACCATGGAAGACAAATTAGAATAGCAGCAGATTTATCTACAGAAACCATGAAAGCTAGGAGAGTTTGGAGCCATATCTTCAAAGTCCTAAAAGATAAACAATTTCAACCAAGAATAACCTACCCAGCCAAGCTAAGCTTCATCAGTGAGGGAGAAATAAAACCTTTCCCAGATATCCAATCCCTAAGAACTTACGCTGCCACCAGACCACCTCTACATGAAACACTTAAGAAAGTACTAAACACAGAAGAAAAGGAAAAAAGAACAAAAGATCTTCACAAGAGTACAAGAAAAAGATAAAATACACGTGAACCAACCCCAAAACCAAAAGAAAGACAAAAAACCAAGTGGAAGAACAACAACTCTATAAGAACTCTATGATAGGGACAGACTCTCACATTTCAATAATTAGCCTGAATGTGAATGGACTAAACGCATCACTGAAAAGACAGAATGGCAAAATGGATAACATACCACCAGGAAACAATATACTGCCTCCAAGAGACCCATCTCACTAGAAAGGACATGCACAGACTCAAAATAAGAGGATGGGAAACAAATTTTCAGGTGAATGGAACACAAAAGAAAAGAAGAGTTGCGATCCTAATTTCAGACACAAAATACCATTTAAGTTATCAAAAATTAAAAAAGATACAGAAGGCCACTACATAATGATAAAAGGTCCACTCCATCAACAAGAAATATCTATCCTAAACATATATGCACCCAAAACAGGAGAGCCAATTTTCATAAAGTAGCTTTTAGGAAAACTAACGAAAGATATTGACTCTAAACCATCATAACTGGGGATTTTAATACCCCACTCACATCCCTAGACAGATCATCAGGACAAAAAAAATCAGCAATGAGATCCGGAACCTCATTGTGACTTTTGATGAAATGAACTTAATCGATACCTACAGAACACTCCATCCAAAGACCACAAAATACACATTCTACTCATCACCGCATGGAACATATCCTAAGATTGACAACATAATTGGCCATAAATCAAGCATAAGCAAATTTAAAAGGACCGAAATTTTACCATGCCCCTTCTTCGACCATAGTGGAATAAAAATAAACATTAACACCAACAAGTCCTTCCAAAACCCACAAAGACATGGACACTAAACAGCATGATGCTAAACAACTCCTGGGTCAATGATGACATCAAAATAGAGATCAAAAGATACATGGAAACAAATGAAAATAAAGAAACATCTTACCAAAATCTCTGGGATGCCTTAAAAGCTGTAATAAGAGGGGAATTTATATCCCTACAAACACACATGAGGAAAATGGAAGGAACAGAAATTGACAACCTAACAAGCCACCTAAAGAAGCTGGAAAAGCAAGACCACAAAAACCCTAATTTCAGCAGAAGAATCCAGATCACCAAAATAAAAGCCCAAATCCAGGACATAGAAGACAAAAAGATAATACAAAAAATCAATGAAACAAAAAGCTGGTTCTTCGAAAGGGTAAACAAGATTGATGGTCCCCTAGCTAGACTGACCAAGAAAAAACGAGAAAAAAACCAAATAAGCATAATCAGAAACACAAAAGATGAAGTCACATCTGACCCTGAAGAAATACAAAAGATCATTAGAGACTACTACGTACACTTGTATGGAAACAAACTTGAAAACCATAAGGAAATGGAGGACTTTCTGACATCACACAACCTACCTAGGTTGGAACAAGAAGAAATTGAGACCCTAAATAAACCAATAACAATCAAGGAAATCGACCACGTAATAAGAAAACTTCCTACAAAAAAAAGCCCTGGTCCAGATGGCTTTCCAGCAGAATTCTACAAGACATTTAAGGAGGAGCTGATACCAATCCTACTGAAGGTATTCCAGGCGATTGAAAAAGATGGGACTCTCCCCAAATCATTTTACGAAGCCAACATCACATTGATACCCAAGCCAGGTAAAGATCCAACAAAGAAAGAGAACTACAGGCCAATATCTTTGATGAACATAGATGCTAAAATTCTCAACAAGATCCTAGCAAACCGGATTCAGCAATACATCTCAAAAATCATCCATCATGACCAAGTAGGCTTCATTCCTGGCATGCAAGGCTGGTTCAACATTCGTAAAACCATAAATGTAATTAAATACATCAACAGATGTCAAAACAAAAACCACATGATCATATCACTAGATGCAGAAAAAGCTTTTGATAAAATCCAGCACCCCTTCTTGATAAAAACCCTTGAACATCTAGGCATATGGGGAACATACCTCAAAATAGTAAAAGCCATCTACAAGAAACCCACAGCCAGCATACTCCTAAATGGACAAAAATTGGAACCAATTCCCCTGAAAACTGGAATAAGACAAGGATGCCCACCCTCACCCCTCCTGTTCAATATAGTATTGGAAGTCCTGGCTCAAGCAATCAGAAGAGAGAAGGCAATCAGGGGTATCCAAATAGGAAAAGAGTAAGTCAAGTTATCTCTCTTTGAAGATGCATGATTGTGTACCTTGAAAACTCAAGAGAATCTGTCAAAAACCTCCTTACACTGATAAAGGACTTTGGCAAAGTCTCAAGATATAAAATAAATGTGCAAAAGACAATTGCATTTCTTTACACCAATAATAAACAAACAGAAACCCAAATAAAAAGCACAATTCCATTCATAATAGCCACAAAAAAATGAAATACCTTGGTATCTTCCTAACCAGAGGCGTGAAAGACCTTTACAATGAAAACTACAAAACACTGCTCAAAGAAATCAAAGATGACACAAACAAGTGGAAAAATATCCCATACTCATGGATTGGAAGAATCAACATTGTGAAGATGTCCATCCTACCTAAGACAATCTACAGATTTAATGCAATACCCATCACATTACCAGCAATATTCTTCTCAGACCTAGAAAAAACAACACAGGAATTCATATGGAAACACAAATGACCAAGAATAACCAGAACAATCCTCAGCAAAAAAAAAAATAAAGCAGGTAGTATCACATTACCAGACTTCAAACTTTACTATAAAGCTATAGTCATCAAAACAGCTTGGTATTGGTATAGGAACAGGCATATAGACCAATGGAATAAAATTGAGATTCCAGAAGCAAAACCTCAATTTCTCTACCAACTTATCTTCGACAAAGCCTCCACCACCTACAACTGGGGAGAGGATAACCTATTTAGTAAATGGTGCTGGGAAAACTGGCTGACCACATGCAGAGGATTGAAACAGGACCCCTATCTATCCCCATACACAAAAATTAACTCCAAATGGATCAGAGACCTAAATGTAAAACCTCAAACCATAAGAACCTTATAAAATGAAGGACATACCCTCATGGAAATTGGAACTGGCCTCCAATTCCTGAATAAAACCTGAAACTCACAGGCCATAAGAGATAAGATAGACAAGTGGGACCTCATTAAACTAAGAAACTTCTACAAAGCCAAAGAAACCATCAAGAGAGCAGGGAGACAGCCTACAGACAGGGAAAAACTATCTGCCAACTCCAGGTCTGACAAAGTCTTAACATCTTGAATCTACAAGGAACTCAAATGTGCTGAAAAGAAAAAAAACAAACAACCCCATTATAAAGTGGGCAAAAGATATGAACAGACACTTCTCAAAGGAAGACATCTGAGCAGCCAACAGACACATGAAGAAATGTTCA
>NW_007253364.1:416042-428837 GCF_000164805.1 Carlito syrichta | reverse complement strand
AAGGGGTGCTGGATTTTATCAAAAGCTTTTTCTGCATCTAGTGATATGATCATGTGGTTTTTGTTTTGACATCTGTTGATGTATTTAATTACATTTATGGTTTTACGAATGTTAAACCAGCCTTGCATGCCAGGAATGAAGCCTACTTGGTCATGGTGGATGATTTTTGAGATGTATTGCTGAATCCGGTTTGCTAGGATTTTGTTGAGAATTTTAGCATCTGTGTTCATCAAAGATATTGGCCTGTAGTTCTCTTTCTTTGTTGGATCTTTACCTGGCTTGGGTATTAATGTGATGTTGGCTTCATAAAATGATTTGGGGAGAGTTCCATCTTTTTCAATTGCCTGGAATACCTTCAGTAGGATTGGTATCAGCTCCTCCTTGAATGTCTTGTAGAATTCTGCTGGAAAGCCATCAGGACCAGGGCTTTTTTTTGTAGGAAGCTTTCTTATTACGTAGTCAATTTCTTTGATTGTTATTGGTCTATTTAGGGTCTCAATTTCTTCTTGTTCCAACCTAGGTAGGTTGTGTGATGTCAGAAAGTCCTCTATTTCCTTATGGTTTTCCAGACTTTCTTTAAAAATATGATCACCCATGTGCAAAGATCAAAGGATATCATAGCATTACGTATAGTAGAATAATTGGAAATATTCTAAATGGCCCTAAACAGAGGTTTGGTTAAATTATAATTCCATACCATTAAAGAGTATCTTAAGAGGGGGGAAATAAAGCAAAAAACTAGTACTTGTTATTATTTTTAAATGCACAGATTCACTCAGTAAGTTACTAAATAATTTTGGGGACAGAAACTGAAGGCTGGGTTTACAGTCTCTAACTTTTGATTTTTGTATTGGTGCCTGTAGCGCCTATTCAAATGTATAGATTTTGAACGATAAGAAGATAAACTCATTGCTAAAAAGAGTAAAATGCAAACACCCTGTCATGACAACAAAGGCTGCTCAATCCTCTTCAGGACCATTTTGTATCATTTTCTCCTTTATTCCTTTTGTTCCAACCCCTCTGGTTTCTGTTATTTTCTGTTCCTCCATTAGATTTTTCCCATTTCTAGGACATGTGAATGTTGCTCTCTCTGCTTTGGACACTGCCCCCCCCCATATTTTTTCCTTGAAGATTCCTTTTATCCTTCTATTCTTGGCTTTGTGATAGTTATTTCAGAGATGCGCTCCCTGGTCACCATTTCAAAGTAGGATTTTCTCTTTATTTCTACATCATGCATATGAATCACATGTTGCAATTATGTATTTATTTTTTTGCTTGGTTGGTTGAAAAAGGAAATACATCCATATATATATATATATATATATATATATTTGCTATATATTTGCATGTATACGTGCATGCACATGTATAAATGTGTGTATTGAAATAGGAAGAATAGATTATTCAGACAAGCTCACTTGTGAAGGGCTACAAGGCAGTAAAACATCCTAAGGTATCAAGATCTACAATTATACATGTGAGCCAGCATCTGGGTTTTCTTCCTTCCTAAGGACATTTTCAGATTCTAAAAGTGGTATCCCAGAGTCTGAGAAACAGCAGAATTCTCAGAACTCATGGAGCCAGGAGAATAAAGCCCGAAGTCCAGGACCAATGGACCAGAATGGAGTCCAGAACATACAATCTATATAGAGACTCTTGATCCTTGGTCAGCAGCTGACTTCACAAAAACTTTACCAATATGTTTTTGCATCTTCTTATCAAATCGATACCTAAAAAATGCCTGTCTTGTTCTATTATTATTGCATTATTATTATTAATTTTTACTGAATGTTATGAAGGAAATGCTGTTCTACTGTGGCAGTGGAAGATCTATGGTCCATGAAGAGGTAAGTATACCAAAGGTGCCAAAAAATGTAACACATTTTAAGAGATGTTATCTATGTATGACTTTTAGTTTGCCATAATCAGAAGTGCCTGGACACAGATGGTAACTACTTTGAGCAACTCTTGTCATTGCAGAAGTCAAATGTGACTTGTATTCATCTTTTGTTATGGATATATATAGAATATTACAATTTTGATACAGCTTTTTCCTTTCTTAAATTGTGTATATATTTTCCGGCACCCTCTGTATTTCTCATGACTGTCTTAGATTGGTTGTATTTTATAATCCTTCCAATCTATCGCTCCATCCAAATCCTGCTATCCCACCCTATCCAGATGCCACCTCCGATTCAGAGCTGATGTGCAAGGTGTGAGACTCTTAAAAAACACCTGTTGGGCTGGTTCAGTGGTTTAGCCTATAATCCCAGCACTTTGGGAGGCTGAGGCGAGTGGATTGCCTGAGTCTGCGGGTTTGAGACCAGCCTGAGCAACTTGGCGACACCTCGACTCTACAATTAAAAAAAAAATTAACCAGGCATGGTAGTGCGTGTCTCTCGTTCTGGCTACTTGGAAGGCTGAGGGGGAAGGATCCCAGCATTTTGACGCTGGGGTGGCCATGAGTGTGCCCCTGTACTCCAGCCTGGGCAACAGAGTGAGATTCCAAATTTAAAAAAAATAAGCAAAAAACACTTGTTGATTTATACCTTCTCCTTCTATATTTATACATTTGTAAACTGCATTTGGGAAGCCCTTCTAACTCCTCACTCCTATTAATTTATCCATTTGAAGTTATGTGAGCAAGTTCATTGTGCCGGGGGCAGTTGTATGAACTGGCAAAACGCAAAGCAAATCATGTCCTGCTCTCATTCCAGTGGTGGGAGAAGGGCAATAAACAAGTAAGACAAGGAATGTTTAATCCATGGTGGTGGTGATGGCATATGAGTGTGATAATTATAGTAGCACAAGGAAATGAAAACAGATGAAGTAGAGGTATGACTGCTAATTTATAGGGAGCTCAGAGAAGGCCTTTCTGATAAGAAAACATTTGAACAAAGACCTGAAAGAAGTGAAGGAGTGAACCATGAGGACATTTGGGAAGAGCATTCCAGGCAGAGAGAATAGAAGGTACAAAGGCCCTGTGGCAGGAAAAGCAAGAAGCCCACTGCAGCCTAACACGGGGCCTACGGCAGTTGGCAAAAGAGCTTCGTGGGAGATGGGCAGAAGGCCAGACTGTGCAGGATCTTGCAGCCATGATAAGAATATCAAACTTTCTCTCTGTGAGATGAGATGGCCCTGGAAGGTTTTGAGCACTGGGGGAACCTGACGTACCAGAACGCTCAGAACTAATGGAACTGGGAAAATAAAGACTGAGGTTCAGGACCAATGGCCCAGAACAGAGTCCAGAAACGTACCAGGCATATTTCAAGGGTCACACTGGCTGCTGCGATGAGAACAGAATGCAGTGTGGCAAGGGTGGATAGAACCTCTTCCAAAAATCTCCTCCAAAAGAGATTTAGGCTTGGACCACAGTGCTCATTGTGCAGGTGATGATATAGGGCCAAACCCTGAAATTATCTCACAGGAAGTGACACCAGAACTGGGTGTGGGCTTCCCGACAAAGAGGACAAAGATCATCTCCAGCAAGTTAATTATCCTGACTGCCCATGAGAATCACCTGGGGCATTAAAAAATGCAGATCCCCTTGGCCCTACAAAGACAGGTTGAGTAAAAACATCCAGGGATCTTTATTTTTAGAAAGCCCCCATGGCTATCGACTGCACTGAAGCTGCAGGCTGGCACGAGGGAATCTCTGTTTCACTTAAAGGACCTGAAGATAGCATCACACCTGACGCTGAATTTTGACCTCTTTTTTATATGTCCATCAGTCTTACTAGATTTGAACTCCCGCAGGGCAGAGCCTGTGTCCACTGTGTCTCTCAGCACCCTAGTGCTCCATGACCCTCACTAAATCTAATGCCTTAACACATCACGTGAGCAAATTCCACTTGCCCACCTCTCCGGTCCACTTTTGTAATCACCGAGAAGAGGAAAGTTGTCACTGATTTGAGAAGCTCTCCATAAATTCATCCGAATGGGAAGACTCCCTCCTCATCTTCCCTTATCTGCTCCCCCAACCCCAGGGGTGGAAAAGTTTTCCATGAGGCCAGAGTGCCTGTCCTTCCTGCCTGGAAAATAGCCGCAGTGTGTGCACTGCTATTGGATGCCAGAAGTTCAGAGCTGGAAGGACACACGGAGTCAGTCCCCTCCCATTTCATACAGGATTTGTGTTTTATGGGCCTAACTCCCCAAAGTGGAGGTGAGGAAGGAGTAGCTTCCTGGAGGCTCCCTGAAGGGGCTCCTTCTCCCCTCTGTACCCACAGAATGTGCTTTTCTGGTGCCACAGGAACTTGTACTGCATTTTATCTGCAGCAAACATTTTACAAGAAACATCACTGTCGTCTGCAGTCCAAGCAGTTGAAGGGTAGAGGAGGCCTGCTTTATCCAGAGCAGGGAGAAGACTCTTCTATTTATTTCTGGGTCTCCCCCAAAATATCCACTTAAGTGCTGTTGAGTGTGTGCAAAGACCAGCTCTGGGAAAGTGAACACCAGCACTGCCCCTCAAGTTAGTTTTCTTAAAAAAATTGAGAAATGAAATAAAGGAACAGAGTGTTGCAATTCAATACTGACTGATTTCATTTGGATTTCTAACATTTTCTTATGTGGGTTTTTCATACGAGCAGCCAACAGATCCAGTAATCATCAGAGAAATGCAAATCAAAACCACACTGAGAGACCACCAAGGATGGCCATCATTAATAAAACAAACAACAATAGATGGTGGCGTGAGTACAGAGAAAAGGGAACGCTTCTACTCTGTTGGTAGGAGTACAAACTAGTCCAACCTCTATGGAAAAGAGTGTGGCGATATCTAAAGGAACTAGAAATTGACCTTCCATGTGATCCAGCAATTCCCTTCCTGGGAATCTACCCAGAGGAACACAAATTATTCTACAAAAAAAGACGCCTGCATATGCATGTTTATTGCCACACCATTCAAAATAGCAAAAACATGGAATCAACCCCACTGACCTATCAAAAGTAGAGTGGGCACTCTAGTTTATTTTTAAGACCAATGTTTCACCATAAATATAGAGGATGTGCACACTGAAATTGGGAGACTAAACAATAACAGAATAACTTACTTTGAGTTTATATTAAGTGCAGTGCATTTTACTAGGTACTTTTCATACATGTACCTATTTAATCTCAGTGAAGAAGGACATATGGTGATGTCTAATTTACATATGAGGGAGTTTCAGTTCAGAGAGGTTAAGCAACACGTCTAAGGTTAAACAACCCCACAGTGCTAGGTCAGGGATTTGGGCACAGAAGGTGGAATCTAAGCAAGAGCTGGGTTAAGACCGAAAGGAAATTTTTGATGTTCAGAGGATAAGAAGCCCAGTTAGGACACAGGAGCCTAACTCAGGAAATAAATACTAGAGAATGTGTGAGGCAGGATGAACACACATATCCTGGGTGCAGGTGAAGCATGTCATAACTGCAGGTGAATGAGTCTGACTGCAGAAGGTCTTGCATCACTCTCTAACAGATAGCTAGCATTTGTCAAGTAGAGCACTTAATATGGACCAGGACTCATACCTCAGGTTCATTTAGTCCTCACAGTAGCCCAATATAGTCAGTGTTAAGACAGGCATTATGAAGACATAGGAGCAGAAGCTCAATGTTTCATCATTTGCTTGGGACAATGAACGGAGCGAATGGTAGAGCTGGGGTCTGAACCCTGGGAATTGGAACCAGAGCCCGAAATTACAATGGCTGTGCCCGCCAACCAACCCCATCCCTGAGTCTCTGTTGCACCAACAAAGGAAAGTTTGCTCAATCAGCAGATCCAGACTCGCCACATGCAGGGCGAAGTCTAGTATTCTGCCATTTATATGGCTCAACTCTTGAGCATGGTGAAGGGGAACGAGCCTGGGGAAGGAGGTATGTGTAGCCTGAAGGCTTTTCTGGCACAGTCCGGAAGAAAGAGTTGACTTCCAAGTGGTTTTAGGGAGTCACCCCATGCAGGGAAAGGGTCTTTAAATGCATCTTTATTTTATTTTTTAATTATAATGATGTGGGGTACAATTCAGGGTTAGGCATTCAAACGTTGGTTATGCAGGTACGCTTGTTGATGAAGTATGCCACTCCCTCCTCTAGCAGTTTCCCTCAACTGCCAGTTCCAACCCCCTCCCCTGACAGTTTCCCACTACTGCCAATTGCTTTCTTATAGTATTATAATTGTTCAAGGTCCGCTTATGAGTGAGAACATATGGGACTCTGTTTTTTGTTTGTGATAGATCACTGAGTATGATTGACTCTAAGTCAATCCAAGTTGCTGTGAAGTCCATATGTTTGTCCTTCTTTATGGCTGCATAATATTCCATTGTGTATATGTACTTTACTTTTATTTATTTATTTATTTATTGAGTTGGAGTCTCACTCTGTCACCCAGACTGGAGTGCAGTGACCGCTTCCGGCCACTGCAGCCTCGACCTGCTGGGCTCCGGGGATCCTTCCGCCTCAGCCTTCTGTAGCTGGAACTACAGGCGTGTGCTACCACGCCTGGCTAATTTTTGATTTTAATGTAGAGATGAGGTCTCGCCAAGTTGCCCAGGCGAGTCTCAAACCCGCGGGCTCGGGCAATCCACTCACCTCAGCCTTAAAGCACTGGGATTACAGGCTGAGTCACTGAGCCCGGCTGTGTATATGTACTTTAAAACAATCACTTAAGGCTGGGTTCATGCCTGTAACCCCAGCACATTGGAAGGCCAAGGTGGAAGATCGCTTGAGCCCAGGAGTAGAAGACCAGCCTGGGCAATATAGTGAGGCTTCATCTTTACAAAAAATTAGCTGAGTGTAGTGGTACATGCCTGTAGTCCTACCTACTCAGGAGGCTGAGGCGGAAGGATCACCTGAGCTCACGAGGTTGAGGCTGTGATGAGCCATGCTCATGCCACTGCACTCCAGTCTAGGTGACAGAGAGAGACACTGACTCAAAAAAAAAAAAAGAAAGAAAGAAAAATGTACTTGATGCAATTCAGACATGCATGGAGTATCCCCCTTTGAGTCAGGCCCTATGTCTGTCTAGTGCCTGCTATCATCCCCTCCCTCACAAAGGCATCTCAGGCACATATTACCCTCAACTATGAAAGATAAAACTAAGTCCCTGAAAGAAGATAAATGGCTTAGGAAATTCTGAAGCAATCATCATCCCCTGGGCTCTTCCATTCCCAGGCCTGGGCTCTTTGCAAGCTCTGTAGTGTGGCCACAAGT
Organism: Carlito syrichta; assembly: GCF_000164805.1. Taxonomy (NCBI): domain Eukaryota; kingdom Metazoa; phylum Chordata; class Mammalia; order Primates; family Tarsiidae; genus Carlito; species Carlito syrichta. The sequence goes on along the minus strand of NW_007253364.1, from coordinate 421,655 downwards.
CATTCTTCCAACTAGAGAAACACACCCATGTGGAGGCCTCTCTGTTTTTGGACTTAGATCTGTTCTCCCTCGTGGGCTCACACTGAAGTATTAGGGGCTTCACATTAGACAGAGGGAGAGGCTGCAGCAGGGGGAGAACATGAATACAGAAAATCTGCAGGGGGCTTGGAGGCTCTGTACAGCGCGCAGGGGTGTTTGGACTCTGTGGGTGGCTGGGGACCCTGGCAGAGTGGGTGGGGCAGCCACCGAAAGGCTTCATGCCTGCCAGATGCTGGAGCTTTTGTGACCACACACCTGGATTTGCTCCCTCAACTCTACTGCTTACTAGCCATGAGAGCTTTGTCTCTCTTGGCAAGTCACTTTATGTCTCTTTGAGCATCAACTCTGTCATCTGAACAATGGAAACCAACTTTTGTCTCATAGAAGTAAGGTTAATAATGTATACACATACACACACACACACAGACACACATACACACATACATATTGTATCTAAATGTGTCTAGCAGATAACTGATGCCCAATAAATCTTGGATATATATTGAAATATGAGCCCACCTTTTTTTCCTAGAGTCTAGTTTATGGTGTAATATTTTTCCATTTTATTTCTAGTTAAATGATACATCATGGATTTTCTTTCTCCAGGTTATAAAACATCCCTGAGGCCATCTCTCTTTCTAAAGTCTAGTCTATGGTGTAATCTTTTTCCATTTTATTTCTGGATAAGTGTTGCATTATGGATTTTTTATCCTCCAGGTTATGAAATATCCCAGAGGACCATAAAGTATTCAAGTCTTCTTTATGTTGCTTTACAAAGAATGTTATGTTCATCATTTCCCATGCAGGGAAGATAGCAGAGGGGTGATTAGGGAGTCAATTCTGGGATCAGACAGAGGGACCTTCCATCCTGTTGCCACCATTTACTCACAGAATGACCATAGCAAGTCAGTACTCTCACTAAGGAGTTTGGTTTGCTGTGCTATGTCCATGGAGCTTAACAGCTTGACCCAGTGGCTAAGAATTTAGGCTCCCAATAATGATCTTTACTTTTTATGTACACTGGGCCCAGTTATTTAGCTTTTCTGGTCCTCAAATTTTCTTACCTGTAAGGCGGGGATGCCTTCCTCAGAATGTTGTTGGGTAATCGACAAAAACAATTAGCAAAAAGCCTGTAGCACAACACTTGCTCAGTGCATGCGGACTGGGCCTGCAGTTATTGTCATTATGGTTTTCACTGTCTTTGTGTCACTACAGTGACCTGCTGGTCTGGGTTGTGGTTATAGAAAGTTCCCTGGAGATGTTGTATGAGGAGTGGTTATCGCAAAGGTGAAACTCTTCAAGGATTCCATCAAGAAAGAGATGAAAGAAGAAGAGAATCCATAGAAGTAGCTTCAGAGCCAAGGGGAAGGACAGACAGTACCCACCAATATCCTTTGCCAGAGTCGTGGGTTTTCCCCACAGCTGTCGGCTCTGTGGCATGCTTCCTGCCTGCCCTTTATAAATAGTACATAATGAATTGAAAAAAAAATATATAAATAGAAGATAATGAATTCAAAAAAATAACAGAGCAATAAACTGGTAAGTGTAAGTGAAAATCTAAGAAAACAGTTAAAAAATGAGGCGTGAGGCGTGCTGAACTCAGCTGGCAGACAATAAAAGTGAAACTGAATGACAAAAAACTTTAACTGACAACTTGAGTTCAAAGAATAAGATCCTGAGAAGTTACAAAGTAAGGAGGGAAAAGTAAAGTCTTTTCAAAGGATAAGGATAACACAAAGAAAGATTTTTGAAAAGCAGAATGAAAAGAATAGGTGAACAAGGATATAAGCTTTTCTTTAAAAATGGATTTTAAAAAGCAAAGACATCAAGGAAGAAGTGAACAATGTGAAAGGCTAAAAGCAGGAAGGTCTGAAGTTGAGAGAAAATAAAGGAAGTGATTAAAACCTTTAAAAATAGACAAGGGAAAACATGATGAAGTCAAGAATTTTTTTAAATATGAGAAAAAGAACAGGTGGTAGCACAAAATTTAAAGATAGCCTATGCTAACGCAAAGGAGTTAAGATCTTAACTTATTTAAAGTGTCTCTTCCACTGTACTCAGAGAGGTGGACAACACCAGTAGCCATAATTGATCCATGAGCATTTTGCAGCGTGGGGTAACTACCACTTAGAACTCCTGCCAACCTCTTCAGAAGGGGGTCTTGGGGTAGCCTTCTGTTCACACACCCCAACTGTGATCCAGACATTTTATGGACAACCCAACAGTAAACCTGCTTGGTCGTATTAGCGCCATTTCACAGAACAGAAAAGTAAGGCTCAGAGAAGTTAAGTAATTATCCAGGGTCACAGAGTTACTAAGGGGTACCAGGGTCACAGAGCTACTAAGGGGTACCAGGGTGACCAATGGTCCTGGTTTGACCGGGACACAGGAGCTTGTTTTAAATCTTGGCCATTTCTGAGAAAACCAGGAGAAATTTTCATCCATGTTCTCCCCCAGGGGTCAATTAACCACATGATTGGAAAAGCCTAAAATATTTGCTTATTTACTGACTGGTCCTTTGCAAAAAAAATCTGCTGACCCAGCTTCCCCCTCATTCTGGAGTCATTGCCGAGAAAGGTTTCCTTTCACTCTTCACAGTTTTCTGGAGTCTTGAGGAAACTGTGTGTGTGTGTGTGTGTGTGTGTGTGTGTGTGTGTGTGTGTGTGTGTGTGTGTGTAAGGTGAGAGGGTGGAAGGGTCAGGGGAAAGGAAGGGACAGGGTGCCTGTACCTGATTACCAACCTGCTGAGGGTTGAAAATCTGTAAAAAAAAATGGATATTTGTTGGAACATAAGTTTTCTGAATCCCAACGTCCTAGAAAGGATGGTGTTCTTTCTTGTGAAGTAAGGGAAAACCCAGGGATAGGGGCATCTTGGAAGCCAGAAAAGAAAGTGAGGAGAGGGTTGTTGACTATACCTAGTGCTGCTGAGAGGCTAGGTGGGATGAGGACTGAGAGCTGACCATTAGGGTCAGCAAGGCTGTGGCCACCGGAAACCTTAAAAAGAGCTGCTTTGGCAGAGTGGCTGAACTCTAATCCTCCAAGCCTATTTGGAGCGGGCTTACAGGAGATTGGGAGAAAAGGCAGTGGAGACAGACAGCCTAGACACAGAGTCTAGATTTTAAGGAGTTTTGCTATCAGGGGTTACTAAGAAATAGGGAAGTGGCTGGAAGGAAATGCGTGAACAGAGATATATCTTTTAAAAATTCTTTCCATTTTATTTTTTAGGGTGGCAAAACCCCAGCATATTGTAACAGTTTTATGATAATGGGAATGTTCTGGCAGAAAAGGAAGACTTGCTGAGGGAAATGGTGGGGGAAGATTTGCAGGTACGAAGTCCTTGAGCAGGAGAGAGAGGAAGGTCTAGTCTAGTGTCCCAGGGAGGGAACAGGCTTCCATAAGCAAAGAGCAGGCAAAACAGTTAGATACAGGACAGGGCATTTGCAGCAAGGCTGGGCATCTGTGAGCTGGCTCCCAACACCCTCTCCAACGTCATCTTTCATTGTTCTGCCCCTCAATGCCTCACGGGTGCCCCCACCCTCAATCCACCCCCAGCGCTTGAGTGAAAGACACAACATTCTCCTGGTATACTGTCTCTGAAGCTCCCTCCTCATCTGTCTGACAGTCATTCGCTCAACTCATGGAGGTCCAGACTCAGTCTGGTCAGTCACTCTTTTCTTTCCTGATCTCCTCGTCTGTACCCCACACGGACATCTATCACTCCCTTTCAGGTTGACCAGTCTCAACCACGACAAGCTCTGTGTTCCTAGGGCTTTGTACAGAGCTTGCATTTATCCTGTTTCTGACTCATCCAGAGTCAGCAAATGTTTACTGAGCAGTTGATATCTTTAAGCGGCATCTATTTGGTGTCTTGATCGTTGACACCCATAGATCAGGAAGTGTGGTAGGAGCATATATGTGTGGACAAAACACACACAGAGTCTGCCCTCTCGGAGTTTACAGGCAAATAATACTGCAGGCTTTCTGGTACATTTGTTGAATGAATAAATGGATAAGCCTGGTGGGGGAGAGAGACCAAAGGGGTGTGAGCCAATCAACACTCTCTTAGGGAAGACCTCAGCTAAAAAACACTTACAGGGAAGAAGAGAAGTGTACGATCTTGGTTGTTCTCTCTCAATGGGCCAGGATGATTCCGAGGTTTAGGATTTCAGAGTCTGAGAGTCAGAATTCAACCCCGCCACTTAACCCCTGAGAGCCCCTGAGTCTATAATGGCCTTTAATATGAATATTTAATGAATGCCTACTGTATACTCTGCATCAGATGCTGTCCCTGGCTTTGAAGATACAGAACAAGTCTCTGTCCTCCTAGATCTTATGTTCCAGGGAACTCACTGTCTCTTCAGATGCAAAAGAAAAAAAAAAAAAAGAATTCCTCTGTCTTGGAGTTACTGAGAGGATAAAATGAAGCAACACAGGTAGAGTCACCACCAAAGTATTGGAAAATTAAGAGTCAATGCATGACGATTCTTCATGCTGTCTTCACAGCTGGCTCTAAAGATTAAATGAGGAAATCACAATCATGGTATATAAAGTACGGAACACATGCCTGATCCACAGAAAACACCTCAAAATGGCAGCCATTAGTACTGATGTCCACACACGGGCTGCCTCGGTCCTAAGGCACTAAGGCACAGACTACAAAAGGGCCTTTGGGATTTGTCACTTTCCCTCTCTCTCTCCCTCTCCTGACTCTAATTTCTCCCCCGTGTGCTCCCTGCTTCTAGTTACATCAGGTGACTTGGAATTCGCAGGACCAACTTTGCTGTTTATTCTTCTTTGCTTCCTCAAGAACTGCCCTTCTCTGTCCCACTCTGAATGGTTAGTATCTCTAGACTGCATCTATCTGGTGTATTCACCCTCGTTTTCCCTCTAGGTTCAGCCATGGCTAGTCTAAGGAAGAAAAAAGAGAATAAGGGGAGGGATGGAAGGAGGGAGACAGAATGGGGTCATCATTCATCCTGCTGGAGTTTGGGCAATGACTACTTTCTCTACGGTATGAGGCCAGACAATTAAGTTCATGAACTCATCCTAGCCAAGTGCTACGTGTGTATTTCATCACTGAATATCATTATGGTCACCTTTGAAGTACTCCCCTTGGGAAGGTATGCACCGATACCAGGGCCTAGTCTACCTGTCAAGGCAATTTAGGGTCTCTTTTTCTGGACCTGCCATCAGAGTTCTCACTGTGAGAATGTGGGAGTTTGAATTACAGCAATGACCAAACATTAACTTTCTTGTTAAACTTGGCAAGGAATTATTGTAATACTATAAGAGAATGATTGGCGATAGTGGGAAACTGCCGGGAGTGGGATGGGGAAGTGGGATTGGCAGTAGTGGGAATCTGCCTGGGGAAGGGGGGGCACGCCTCATTAACAAGGGTGCCTGTATAATGAACATTTGCATACCTAACCCTGAATTGTAACTCCCATCTTTAAAATAAAAAAAAATTAAAAAAAAAGGAAACCAGAAGAAAAAGCCGGGCTTGGTGACTCAGCCTGTAATCCCACGCCTTTGGGAGGCTGAGGTGAGTGGATTGTCTGAGCCCGCGGGGTCGAG
>NW_007253364.1:410150-415923 GCF_000164805.1 Carlito syrichta | reverse complement strand
ACTCCAGTCTGGGTGACAGAGTGAGACTCCAACTCAAAAAAAAAAGAAAAAGAAAGAAAAAAACTTGGCAAGGTTGGAAGGGAAATCAGGGTCATATTAGTCCAAGTTTATGGGGATAATGCCATGAAGAATATGGCAGTGTACAAATGGATGAAGTTTTTTCTGAGGGGGGAGAGAGCATCGCTGGAAGAGAAGTCAGGACAGCCAGTAATGAGCAGAAACTGATGAAAACATTGGAAAAATGTATTGAATTGTGTGTCAAAATCATTGGCTAACGACGAGAAGCACAGCAGACTAAATAAACATCAGCAGAGAAACAGTTAGGAAAATCTTCACGGAAAATCTTGGCATGAGGAAAGCGTGTGCAAAAATGGTCCCGAAGGAGCTCTTGTGTCACAGCAATGCACCGGCTCACACAGCCCTGTCTGGGAGGGTGTTTTTACCCAGTAAACAAATAACTGTATTGGAACACCCTCCCTACTCACCTGATCTGGCCCCCAGTGACTTTTTTCCTTACCCAAAGGTAAAGGAAATATTGAAAGGAAGACATTCTGATGACATTCAGGACATTGAAGGCAATTCGATGATGGCTGTGATGGCCATTCCAGAAAAAAAGTTCTAGAGTTGCTTTGACAGCTGGACTAGGTGCAGGCATTGGTGCATAGCATTCCAAGGGGAGTACTTCAAAGGTGGCTGCAGTGATATTCAGCAATAAACATTCAGTATGGAGGACTTTTCCCAGGATGAATCCATGAACGCAACGGTCAGACCTCATACAACAGTTCTTGCCAGGTTTGGGTAATACCATCCCTCTCCTTGTCCCTTGAGGCCCCTAAGGGAAGAAAAATCTTTCTCCATGGCTAGTTCATAGGTGCTTCATCAAGCTTTGTGGTCTCTGTCTCAAGCTCTTGGCAGAACTCACTTCTTTTACTCCTTTGAATGAATGCCACCTCTTTTCTGCAGGAACCTTGAATGCTACATGAACCATGTCCTCTCACATCTCTAGGCCTTTGCATATTAGGTTCTCTTTCCCTAAAATATCTCCCTGCTCCGCTCCCAACACCCACATGCACCTTTGTGCACACACACATGCACTCACATGTACACACACACACACACACACACACACACACACACACACACACACACACACGGTTGCTTCCCCAGCATTCTTCAAGTTGCAGAAGAAACATCTTCCCTCTGAGACACCTCCCTGAAAATTCCCGGTCTTTCAGGCTGTCCCCATTTCACATTTCGTGCCAGCAAACTCTTACCATACCGCCTTGTAGCTCCTGTCAGTTCCTGAGTCTTGTCTATGTGTTCCCAAGGGCAGTGGCCATTGCCACCCACTGATGTATCCCTGTACTTGACACACAGCAGTCATTCAGTTAATCTTTGTTGACAGGACACTCCTGCGGTTGTCTGTAGGAACAGCTGGGAGATTTGGCAGAAGATCCACAGAAGAGGCACCAGTGACCTCTGTGCGCTTCTGGCTCAGGGGAAAAATCAGATGTCCTTACCAAGAGACTGATTTCCTGAGCAGCAGGGATGTTACACATTTATTGACTCTGGCAATGATTAGAGTTTCCCCTACAACTTATTATGAGTAAAGGATCTGCTACCTTACAACATATATTGGATCATGGCAGGATTCTAAACAGTTTTTTTTTTTCCCATTTGCAAATGGAATATGAAATCTTGGGAAACTTACATTTTCACACTGTTACAATCTCTGGTGGCTTAGTGGACAGATCACTGTCTGGGTCACCAAGAACGGTGGACAATGATGGGGGGGAAAAAGGATGTGAGCTTCAGGAAACACAAATAACAACAATAAGTGGTTCTCTCACCTATCCTGTTCGGATCTTCATGAGAAATGTCAGAACTGATGGTTTTCAAAAGGCCTGCAATGATTTCCCCAGAAAGGCCTGAATGAGTGCCAAGGCCAGATGGCTACTTTCCCACAGAAGCACTGTGCTCCAACAGAAGATTTTAGTTTCTCAATGATATAAAACTACTCACAACTCTTGTCTACGATGGGCATATACGATTCTTTGCTGATTAGACCAAAGAAGAGGAGAAGAAGGTATTATGTCCAATGGAGACAGAATCCAAAATAAAGAGGAACCATACCTGGCAAACGGTAGGCACTCAATAATGAAGGGATGGATAAACGGTAGGAAACATAGAGGATATTTCATGCAGAAGTATTATGTATCTTGAATTGGCTGACTATAACTCTTTTAGCTAAAATAACCTCCCCACGTATTCTTGAATTCGCTTTTGATGAATACCGATGACTCAGGTAGAAAATTAGAGGCTTAGACGCACTGTGTCAGGATTCCGTTCATGGTTTTTGTCATACAAAACCTGCAAATATGAGATCTTCTGGCCTCTCAACAATATTTCCAAGGTGAACCGGGCAGGTCCTACCCTTACATGAGTGGTTTTCAGATGGGGGTTATTTTGCCTACCAGGGGAAATTTGGCAATATCTGGAGATATTTTTGGTTGTCACATCTGAGGCAGGTGGTGTGCTACTGGCATTTATTGGTAGAGGCCAGAGATGCCACTGAACACCTACACTTGACGGGATAACCCTTCCTCCTCCCTCCCGCAAAAAAGAATTACTGGCTCCAAACATCAAGAGTTGATAAATGGTAGGTATGTTGCTTCAGTTTCGAAACTTGTTTTGTTGGCAAAATACAGCAATTCTCTTTCAAATTTTTCCAAAGTTTTGACCCTGGTATATGGATTTATCTTCTTGGTGTAAATGGGACTTAAAGCTATTTAGCTGTACATGGGATGAGGGGTATGAATATTATCGGGACACATGATATCCCTGTCATCAAGTAGTTCAGAGCAGGTGGGGAAGACAATTAGACACACACTTACCATGAAGCAGGATGAGTGTTAGGATAGAGATATATGGAGACAATTGATGCCTATCATGGGCACAGCAAACATTATTGAACACCTGCAGTGTCATAGACACTGCCCCAAACATGGTGCCTATATCTATGTATTTCATTACAACCACCCAATGAGGTAGGTGCTATTCTTATTAGGGTGACCATATAATGTGTTGGACATTCAGAATGGCTTTGATGGTAAAAGGGGTCATTTGTAATAATTCTGTTAGGACAAGAGGCCCAAACCTCAAGTGTACTGAGAAAACAGGGATGCCTGGTCAACTAGATCCCCAGTTTATAGGTGAGGAAATGGAGGCAAACACAGGCTAAGTACCCTGTTTAACGTCACCCCCTATACATGGAAAGGCCAGACTTGGAATCCAGTAGTCAGGCTTCAGAGACCACCCTTTCAAACACTAACTATGCTGTAAAGATAGTGCACTGGAGTAGAATCTACAGAGTAGGGAATCTAGTAAGGCTCCCTGGAGGAGGTGACGTTTAATTGATGCCTAAAACGTATGCTTATTGTTGCAAGGGAATGTCACATTGGCCCAAGAGAGATGAAAAGAGAGTTTATTAGGTGCAAATGGAGTAGCTCTGTTCATAAAGAAGATGACTTCGCAGGTATAACTTTGTAAAGTTTCTTGAATGCATTATTTTACAGGCTTGGAAGGATCAGGTAGTCTCCGAATGCTTCATTGGTCTGATGAGTTTAAAGGGTAGAGTGGTTTGAACTGATGACCAAGGGTACCTACATAATGAACATTTGTATACCTAACCCTGAATTGTATCCCACATATTTAAAATAAAAAATAAAAGAAAGAAAAAGAAAATGATGACCTTGCTAAGGGCAAACATTGGTAGATATCTACAGTGGGGAATAAACATTATCAAATCTTTTAACAAAAGCTTTACACTTTAGTTTACTCCTTTTTTGCACAGTTACTCATTTAATATTTGAATCAAATAAAATGTACTTCCAAAATTTAAGGAGGTGACGATTATGAGCAAGTGTCCTTTGTTTTGGTGTATAATGCTGAGTTATATACCTTGTGACACGTTAGGTAGTAAAAATATAATGGAAGCTAGGAACATAAAACGTCTTCAGCCCACGGTGACTCATACCTAACACCATCCTGTTCACAGTTTTCTTTTTCTTTTTTTATAAATATGCTTATTTTAGATTTAAATCCTAATTTTGTCCCTTAGCACAGCCAAGCCTATTTTAACAACTTTTTTTAAAGGTGAGATAACTGATAACTACCTTCCAGGATTACCACAGGACAAAATGAGGTCACGTATGGAAAAGCCCCACCGTGATGCCTGCTACACTACCCTAGTATTTTAAGGGTCTGTTTCTGGGATTTGAATCTCAGTTCTGCCACTTACTAGTTGTGAGAAGACAGGGAATCTCCTTAACCTCTCTAAGCCTCGGGCTCTTCATACTTTAAATGAGGATGACAATGGTGTCTACTTCATAGGTTGCTGTGATGGAGAGAGGCAATCACATAGGCCCTTGGCATAAACAAGCATACGATATTATTAGCTATTCCTATAGATGGCAATTTCCTTCTCTTTCTCATCTAGACTTGTGGGATTATGTGTCCTAATGGACTCTATAGCTATTGTGGCAATGTCATTATTGTGCAAAATGGGGCACTTTTCAGAGAGAAAAGAGGCATACATCTGGAGGGTCCTGGGTACATTATGGTGTACGGTCTTCCTGTTCAAGGCATAGACTATTGTGGTAGGCATGTAACCGAGTATCTTGCTTCAAAGTGGTATTTTAAACATGTTCCTTTTCCTTTTTTCTCTCCCTTTCCACCAGGTCCTTCCCTGCATTGTGTTCACTTATCTAATTATGTGCTTGCTTAGAAGCTCTAGAGATTACTCTTGCAGCAAACCGGATGGCCGTGGGATTCGCCCTACCTGGAGATGACCTAGTGTGGTGGTAACTAGCTAGACACTAGCTGTGGTGGTAACTCAAGACAGCCATCAGAAACAAGTCATATAGACCAATACCCATTGTCACTCCCACATGCTCCCCATACTCGGTTTCCCTTTGCAAACCCTATGCGGAGCCCAAAAGTTGAAGTGGTCTGTTGGAAGCATCAGCCTCGCCATTTCCCCTACTGCTGGCTTTTGGAATAAAAGTCACTTTCCTTTCACCGTCTTTTGTCTCTCAAGTCTGGCTTTGGGTGACTTGTGGCCTGTTACAGGCAGAGGCTGACAACATAAGTCTTCACACGATATTCCTGTGTAGTTGATTGATAAAGACCAGTCTTTTCCATACAGTAACAGCAGCCACAGCTATAGGCTCTGGGAATATGTCAGTCTACAAAATAGATGAAACCTTCCCTTGCTTTAAGGGGAAATGGAACTCAAAGAAAAAAAAAGGTAACATTTCCTTCGCCTTGGTGAAAAGTCCTGTGCGGGGATTCCTATTTATGTGGCTTGGCTAGGGAACGCATCTTTGTCAAAGTTGTATTTGAGCAGACACTCCAGAATGGTGAGCAAACCATGCAGGTATCCAAAGAAAAAACATGGTGCACACATTCCGTTTTCAACAAACGTTGTAGCAGTTGTCTTGATAAATGTGGATGGCACAAACAAAGGGTAACAGAGATGATATAAACAAATCAGATGTAACAGAGACTTTAAAAAGTCAGCTCAGATAGGCTGTCTTCCTTATAAATTTGGCTATTTGATCTTTAAACAATACATAGCTTTATCAAACTGTTACCACTCTAAGAATAACTTTTAAATGTATTATGTTTCTCTTAGGCACCCAGTGCTTTATAGAAAATTATCTTTTTTTTTTTTTTTTTTGAGTTGGAGTCTCACTCCGTCGCCCAGACTGGA
>NW_007253364.1:382958-409672 GCF_000164805.1 Carlito syrichta | reverse complement strand
GCGCGCGCTACCACGCCCGGCTGATTTTTTTGATTTATTGTAGAGATGAGGTCTCACTGCTTATTTTTTATAATAACAGGTGAGCATGGTGGTTATTATACTTATTTTTTAGAAGTAAAAGGTGAGGCTCAGAGAGGTAAAACAACTTGTCTATGCACAAGGCTGAGGAGTGAAGACGGTCCTAAAGACAGATCCAAGCCTGACGATTCCAGAGGTCCTGCCACTTTTCTGAAGATTCTGCTTTTAATCTTGACATTTAGCGAAGAAGCTTGTGTCTACCCAAGAATGGGAGCAAACATCAACACAGGATTGGTGGAAACTCATTTCTTCATTCAGCATTCAGCAAATACTTCCTGAGTGTCTACTGTGTGTCAGGCACTGTTGTAGACCCCAGGGTATATGGGTGAAAAATAAGACACAATTTTTTATCTCTGTGCCTATCTTGCTTATACTAGTCTATTCACTTATTTAAATTACAACTGAATTACCTGGAGTGATGGAAGGTGAAAAGTGGGGTTCCAAAGGTAAAGCAAGAGAAAGGGAGAGTAAAGCGGGGTGGGGGTGGAAATGCAGGATGGGAGAGAAGTTTAAATAAGAAGTTGAGGTAGATGCTCTCACTGAGTGGGGGACTTTCAAGACAAAACCCGAGTGAATCTTGAGGCTCTCTGGGGAAAGGGCATTCCAGGCAGAGGGAACAGTCAGTGGTAAATCAGGATGGCATGTGTAAGGAGTTTCTGGAAAGAGGCAAGGCTGGAGCAGAGTGAGAGGGACAGAGGAGCAGAAAACAGGACGGAAAAAGGTGCAGGGCCAGAGGTGGTGGGTGTGGTGGATCACTGCAGGGACACTGGCTTGACCTAGCCCTAAGTGAGGAGTCTCGCTTGGTTTGGAACAGAGGAGGGGCCTGTCTTCTTTCAGGAGTTACCCTCTCAAAAGTCGCTGGCCCCTCGGCTAGAGATTGCAGAATAGCATGTAGGCTGACTCCTGAGCTCCTGTGGACGTTTCTTTATCCCTAAGGCTGACCGTCCCACTGCCAACTAGGACATTGGAGAAAAAATAAAGGGCCTTTAGTGGCTTTGAGCATCCCCTCCAACTTGAAATGTCTGTGATTCTAAAAGCAGAGCCAATAAAAATCAGCGGGAGATGACTAGATGTGTTCAAATGGGGATTCCTTGCTCCCAGCCCCAGCCCTTGGTTTCCAGTCAAACACCTTGGCTTTTGAATGTAAGTATGGAAAATATGTTGGCATCACTGCTCTTTATAGTATGGGGTGGAACGAGCTGAGCAGCCAGAAAGTGAGTCTGACCTCACTGCATGCAAGGGGCAGGTACTGGAACCCACTAGCAATCAATGCATCTTGGGTCTGCTGGTCACAACCTTTTAACAGTTGTTTTCCTTTTCCCCATAGAGTTTTAGAAATGGTGGCAGAAAGGTATACCAGGTAAGAGAAAAAACACTCCCGCTAGGAGATGAACAGCCCAAGACCGCAGACTGCTTGGTGCTTGGATATTGAAAAATCTTTCAGGCCCTTGTGTTCCTCATCTGATAAGCATCAAGGTTAGTGGTCTACCCTCTGTAACCAAGTTATTATGCCTTTTACTACATTAAATATCAGAAAACTTTAAGATATACATTGCATTACAAATGCCAAGTATATATATATAGTTTTTGTTATGGGCGCTTCAAGCGTTGGCCATTTGAAGTAAGTGTTGGTTTAAAGGAAGGAAGTCTGCTTTTGAAATTCTTGTTCTCTTTCAATATTTAGTCAAAATTGTGAATCAACATGGTTCCAATACTGTTTCCTTTAGCGATTACTATTTTTCAAAAGTCAAAGAGAACACTCAAAGAAAAAGAGGTAGTTTATTTTGTTTCCCATTTTGGTAAAATATACCATCTTGAAAGAATGTCTTTATCCAACATATTCTTTCAGTTGAGTAATTTGGAAATATCAGATTAAAATAGCAAAGACATACAATTTCATTAATCAGGGTTTTTGCTAGCGCTTTGCCTGTCTACTGTTAATTTTTCATTGGTTGGCCATGCTACTCTCCTCAGTGGTTCTGTTCATTCACTTAATAACTATTAACCATCTGTAGCATGTGGGGCATTGTTCTCAGGACTGGATATATAGCAATAAATTAGATAATTAAGGTCCCTGCCATCACGAAGCTTCCATTATAAGCATAATGACAGATAACATGTATGGGCTGGGCACCATTCCAAGACTTTACTTGAGTCACCTCTGTTTATGCTTATGATCCTTTATAAAGTCCATACTTTTACTGATCTCATTTTACAGATGAAGGAACTGAGGTTTATGGAGGTTGAAAAACTTGTCAGGTCATACAGTTAATGAGTGGTGGTGTCAGAATTTAAACCAAGTACTCTGGCTCCAAAGTGGTCTCACTCATTCCGCCAAAGCATTTTCTTCCTCTTGAGAGGAAATATAGGAGTGTAAATTTCCTGAAGAATAAAATATAGTGAAGGGCATGGATATGGACATCTCAATTTTCTAGCAGTGGAGGTCTAGCCTTATAACCACGCAATTGTGTTGGTATCTCTAAATCTTGCCCTGGAATCCTCAGTTTGCCTCTGCCTCTTGGTGAAATCATCCTTGAAATACCCAGTCAGAAATAATGACACTTTCTTTCTGGCTAAAGATACTGCAGAAATGTCAAGGACTCTTGTGAAGATGATGAAAAGGGAGGAGAAAGAGGAAGATGATGATATGAAAGTGACAATAATGCTGGTATTAATGAAAGTGATGTGAATATATTAGGCAGCCCTGGTCTTTTGTAGTGCACAGACATGGCAACTGTCTATATTATGTCAACACCAAAGGTTTTCTACAAGTACAGTGGCCACATAAGACAAAAAGCTACCTGAGATGGAATGAGTTTCCCCATCACTGGAGTATTCAAGCAAAATTTGGTTAAAAATGATTAAGCATATTAAATTCACATCTTATTTTGTTATGTTGTTCAATTATCTTTCCAGTCTTTTCCCCTAAAATTGAGAAGATAAATTAATGAGATTATGACACAAAAATTCTTCTATTTAGGGTATGTGTGTGTGTTTGTGTTTGTGTGTCTATTTATCGATATACTCGATCCAATATTAGTGTCAATTTCCTCTTCATGAGGTCAACAAAGTCTATATATTTGGCAACTCAGACTTATTGAGAATCAGAATAAGGAATAAGGAATAAAATAAGAGCCATTATGTTTAGTAAAATTGGTGTTTGCCTCTTTAATGATACCATCTATTTAAAGACTGTGGAAGCCACGAGTATTTTTACCAGAACACCAGCTATTAAAAGAAAAGCATCACCCTGGCACAACGATTTTGTGTAGGATCATTGGAGGCACAATCTGGCATATTCATTAGGTCATCTTTTCTTGGTACAATTCCTGTGAAGCTGCTAGTACTGAAAAAATTGGATCTGCAATTTTTAGCCTTACCTAGGATTTGTGCCAGAGATAAACAGGCCAGAAACCTGGTAGGAACACTAACCTGAATCTTAATCCAACCCAGGTTTATTCCACCTTTTTGAACATTAACATTATACTGTCATACAGATCAACCAGTCTTTAGCACCAGCTTTGGTATTTCTTTTCATTCATTCATTCATTCATTCACTCATTCATTCTTAGATAAATATTTATCCAACGTGGGATGCTGAGTCTATTCAGGTGAGCAAGCAAAACTGACCCATTTCCTATCTGCACTGCAGCTACTATCTGGTGGGAAAAGCAGACATGGAACAACAGGCACACACACACACACACACACACACGGGGAGAGAGAAGGAGAGAGAAAAAGAGAGAGAGAGAGAGAAGAAGAGAGGGAGGGATGGAGGGAGGGAGAGAGGGAAAGGGAGAGATGTGTGTGTTTTTTTTTAAAGAAAAGTGTGGACAGTTTGAGAATGTGGTTAAGTTGCAACTTAAGAGAGAGTAGAGGAAGCTTCCTTGAGAAAGATTCCTTGAGCTAAAAATGAGGGAAGAACATCTTAGGCGAAGGAGGAACAGAAACTTAGATAGCTGAGGAGTAGAAGAAGGCATGGGTCTTTGAAGGAACTGAATGAAGTACATTATTACCTGAAGAATGACGGATGAAAACTTGCCAGATTTAAGACGTGGGTCCCGGGAAAGAGTTCGGCATCTGTCCTAAGACCAACGGGAAGCTACTGAAAAGTCTAAGCCATCACCATAAGAAAAACTGCACCCATAAAACTATGGACAAAAGGCTGAAAATGGGCAAAACTGGATGCTGGGAGGCCACTGTGATTCAGATAAGGACAGTGAACAGTGTGTTCTGTACTAGAATGGAAGGAGAAGACACAGAATTAGACGCAATTAAGGATATTCAGCAGCAAACTTGTCAGGGACTTGTGTGGCCATGGGACTGAGAGATGAAGTGACAGGGATGCCTTCTGAGTTTTCTAGCTTGGGCAATTACAAGGATGGACTAGAGAACTTTGAATTCACTGAGACTGAGAACTAGGAAGAGAACAAGGTTAGGGAGACCATTTGATGACAATATTCACATTTCTTTCTGAGATCCAGAGGATTTCTTGGACATCTTGACTTTTTAGAGTCCAATGGTTATGCATCAAACCAATTATTGATAGTGTTAAGAGTTACAAAGTCATAGCCTTGAGTTAGAAAGCATCCTTTAAAGTAACTTTAGTTCAATTCCTTCTCCTTTGTCCCCAAATCCCTGACAATGGACATCTGGCTTCAGCTGAGTACCTCCAAGGGATGACTTTTTAATCTCACAAGGCCTGGTGCACTTTCAAAGAGTTATAAATAGGAAGGCATCAGTTTCTTCCCCTGGGAAATAATCCCACTAGTCTTCTCCAGCCATAATTGTTGCCTGGCATGTATTCTTGTGCTATAAATTATACATCAGATGAAACGACATCTGATCTGGGTGTTTTTGTTCCTCAAATCTCAAGTATGCAGCAAAACAAAACAAAGAACCCATAAAATGTAAATCGGTCTATTTGTCTTAGATGGTCAGATAGCCAAATATAAGAAAAAAATAATTGCAATTGCAATGTTATCTCAAGGAAGAGTCAATGTTAATTTATTGGATGATGCAGCATGAATATATTTTGCTGCCAGCAAACTGTGTTTGGATGCTGGTAATGAAGAACTAAAATGAAAGTGAATTAAATAAATCTGGAGTATATTTTTTTGTCACTTTAAAATATCTAGGATTGAGTAATTTAGGACTGGTGTGGTGACCTAATGGTATCATCAGTGCTGTAGCATTCTTATTTCTTTGCTGCCCATCATCCTTCTCTGTGGCTTCCACCTCTTCTCACAGTTCAGGATGGATGGTGGAGGTGTCATGATATCTGCTTACCAGACAGAAAGATGGCTAAAGGGATGGGATAGGCATAAAAAGGTGAGCTTCTCTGATGAATCAGGAAACTTTCAAATGGTTCCCCAAACCCTCTATGCAGTTGAAGACATTACCTCCCAAGGTGAGATTTTGGTTCTATAGGCAAGGAATAAGGGACAATACATATTGGCATCCAAACAGTAATCTCTGAAGCATAGCCTATATGAAAAAGCTGCCCCAGGAAGACAGACATGTCCTTAAATGGCTCATCATCTTAAAACATACGGTAAAAACAATTTACGGTAACTCAGAATTATGCGGACAACTAAGTCTGGATTACTTTCAGGAATATAAGCAGGAATTTATTTTTGTTAGTAAGGATCTGAGTAAAAATAAATGCTTGGTCTGCATATTTTGGTATATTATGTAATGATTCTTTTCCATTTTCACTTGGTACGCACACTAATCTGGTCTTGAAGAAAGACGGTGAACTGGGAAGTCATTGAAACTTTAAACTCTTGAAGGTCTGGATTTCTTCCCTAAATGCTAGTTTTACTTCAGGCACCCGCAGCATGCACAGAAGGCCAGGTAAAGGATTGCATCTTTTCTCAAATCATTAGTGCATCAAGGGATGAAGCCCATTCAGGGAGGAAACCCACTGCAGTTCTCAGCTGAGCTATCACAGGAGGCAGCCCTGGTGTCCACAGACAAACTTTTCTTTCTGGTTGTATAAATAACTCCAGGGTAGGAAATATGTCTTATTTGACTTTGCATCCCTGAATTTAGCACATAGTAGACAGTTGATGAAAGAAAGAAATATGAGTTACTAGATGTGGATATACATTTCCTTAAATGGCCACTCGGCACGTACGGGTGGTGGTGAGAGTCAGTGAGAACCCAGGTATGTTTGGAGCCAAAGTAACTTCAGTTCACATCCTCTCCCGGCCACACATAATCTGAGTGACTTCAGCCATATTAAACTTTCTGATCCTCAACTTCTTCATTTTCAAGATGGTGGTTACAATATTACCTCATGCAATATTCCTCATGCAGGAATGCCATGAGGAGTGGATAGGATGTGTGGAAATCCTACAAAACATATTCAGATACAGTAGGTGTGTAGGGAACATTAGACATTATAGCTATTGCCTGTGCCCAGGATACTCTGAAACTAAAGACACCATTTTCTGCTCTGATACCCACTAACACTAGCATCAACACCAACCAGTTATTGCCAAATGTGAGCGTGTTCCGTTACCATACTCGCCCTTTAGAAACAACTAAGTTAAGTCTTCAATGACTAGAGAACTAGGAGGGGGCATTCTAAAGGAGTGATTCTCAAACGTGGTTCTGTGGAAGCTTGGCGGTGTCTTGGTAGGTTGAGGAGCAGAAGACAGTGCTGCAAGGGAAGAGGCAGAGTGTATCTCCCTTCCTCACCCAACACAGCAGTACCACTTTCATCAGTTGTATATATTCAGTGCATACTCTAGTTTGAAAAGGGAGCTGCTGCAATTCTAAAATCGTGTCTTATTAATGATAGCCATCTTTAAAAAACAACAGGTGCTGACACAGGTGTGGAGAAAAGGGAACGCTTCTACACTGTTGGTGGGAATGCAAGTTAGTTCAACCTCTGGAAAATAGTGTGGTGATTTCTAAAAGAACTGAAAAATGATCTTGCATATGGTCCAACAATCCCTCTCCTGGGAATATACCCAGAGGAACATAAATGACTCTACCAAAAAGACACTTGCACACCCGTGTGTACTACCACACTATTCACAATAGCGGAAACATGGAACCAACCCTGCTGTCCATTGAAAGTGGACTGGATAAAGAAAATGTGGAACACATGCACAATGGAGTATTTTGCAGCCATAAAGAAGAAACAAAATCATGGACTTTGCGTAACTTGAATGGAGCTGGAGACCATCATACTAAGTGAACAATCACAGAAACAAATAACTGAATACTGCATGTTCTCGATCATAAGTGGGCCCTGAACACTAGTGACATTAACACAAAGGCAGGATCAGCAGTTGCTGGGCATTGCTTGAAGAGGGAGAGGGGGAAAGTGGGTAGGCATGAGACAACACAAAGGATAACTGGTCCACTACCAGGGGGATTGAGGGTCAGTGAGAAGCCCAAACTTCACCTGCGTGCAGCCTACTTAGATATTTAACTGATTTGCACTCCACAACTCTATAATAAAAAATAAATTGAATTAAAAATAAGAAAATAGATAAATACAATCTTGTTCTGTTCATCCTTGATGTTTGCCTCATTATGAGTCTTCCTATTAATTTTATTGGCGATGGATGAGTTTTGCTTTCACTTAATGGTAGTTTGGTATTAGGATGAGTTCTCAGTTTAAAATAGGTCTATGTATATGAAATTGGCAGTACATTTCATTAACCAGATTCTAAAAAGCTTTTTTTAGCCTGTTTTGCATCCAGATGACTTTGAACTCACAGCTAGTCAAGTCTTTTTTGTAGGATGTTGAATGGAAATTTATATCTACCTTCCACGAAGTTAGGAAGGACTCTACCTAAGGAAAGACTGCAGCATGGGGATCTGTGGGAAGACATCTCAGGGCTTAGAGTAAAACATTCCTTATAAGAATGTTCTAGATGCCGGGCTCAGTGGCTCAGCCTGTAATCCCGGGCCTTTGGGAGGCTGAGGTGAGTGGATTGCCTGAGCCCGCGGGTTAGAGACCAGCCTGGGCAGCGAGACCTCATCTCTACAATAAATCAAAAAATCCGCCGAGCGTGGTAGTGCATACTTGTAATTCCGGCTACTTGGAAGGCTGAGGCGGAAGGATCGCCAGAGCCCAGCAGGTCGAGGCTGCGGTGGCCGGGAGCAGCCACTGCACTCCAGTCTGGGCGACAGAGTGAGACTCCAACTCAAAAAAAAAAAAATGTTCTAGAGACACGGTGGAGGTGGGGACTTCCTAATTATCTTTGCCCATGGAAGGAACACTAAAGTAGTGTGTAGCTGGAAATTGAGTGAACATCCTTTCATCCTGAGATGTCATTCTTGCTTCTAGTGTGTGGTGCTCATCATTGCCAGAAACAGGGCAGCAGAGCTCTCTGGTTTGTTCCAACCACCATCCAGGTGGTTCACAGGTTGGTTCACCTTGCGGACCGTCGTCCTGTTTGGCAGAGTTTCATGCCAGCGACAGAGCAAGGCAGCCTGCTACTGTATGACTACATCAGACTAATCTGCTTTACAGAAATAATCATAATTATACCTCCCAGGGCATGTTTACTGGGACATGTGTGGGTTCATAACTTTTTCTTATTTGTTCACATGTATTTATAAGCAGTCAAGTCTGGACATCTTATTCTCATATTGTTACAGATGGAATGATTAACCTACAGCTATGAAGTGAGTTCCTCAAGGCTACCTTGTTTATTTCCTGGGGTCTGTAGACATGTAAGAGGATTCACAAAAGCTAGACTCCCAGCTGTAGATACTCAGGCTGTGTAAATACTCAGCTCAATCACAGCTAGGTAATACTGACAAAATGATTGTTGATCTCAGCCATTGTGTATGTTGTGTAAATGAGAGACAGGCAAGTGACACGAAGTCGCTGAATAGATTATTCAAAAGAAACAATTTCCTGTCAATTAAATATCAAAATCACCAGTCCCTTCAAAATAAATTGAATGACTAAAATGACACACAATTTTGCAGTTGATAGTGCCAACGCAATTAAACCACTAGAAGAAATTAAATATTAAATACCATCTAATGGGTAACTCTCTCAGTATTTGCTATATCATTACTCATAATCCTCTTCCTAAGAATCTCAGAGGTCAAAGACCTCAGCAAGCTACATGCTCTGTAAGAATTGCCATTATCTGATCTTGAGAGTCAAATCAGGAAAGCATACGAATCCCCACATGCACATTCATTATAACTCATGGAAATAAAATGTTTCAGAGCTGTGAGAAAATTCAGAAATCATTTCACAGTGATAGAATTTTAGAGCTGTGAGAAATTCATTCAGAGACCGAGACAGGTTGAATGGTCTGAACAAAATGGCATTGTCTTGAGTGTGAAATCTGAAGTGGGTCTTTAATGACAATTTTTCAGGTGCTGTTTTCAACACGATATGCTATCTCCCTGGTTCCATAGAGCAATATATACCATTAGAAACATTGCTAGCCGGGCTTGGTGGCTCAGCCTGTAATCCTGTGCTTTGGGAGGCTGAGGTGAGTGGACTGCCTGAGCCAGCGGGTTCGCGACCCGCCTGGGCAACTTAGTGAGACCTCATCTCTACAATAAATCAAAAAATTAGCCAGGCGTGGTAGTGCGCGCCTGTAGTTCCAGCTACTTGGAAGGCTGAGGCGGAAGGATCGCCGAAGTCCAGCAGGTCGAGGCTGCGGTGGCCGGGAGCAGCCACTGCACTCGAGTCTGGGTGACAGAGTGAGACTCCAAGTCAAAAAAAAAAAAAGAAACATTGCTATTGTTTGGAAAGCAAGCTTCATTGTTCTTTTTCTGTATTATTTTTAACTTGTTGCCTCTGAAACGAGCATAGCTAATTGAGATCAGGTGGCCTTAAACAAACCAAGGATCAGTTTTGGAATTAGACAGTTGTGGACTGAAGTTTCCTATGTGTCATACGACTGGAGGGAAAGGATGGAGACTGGGGAGTTTAAGAGCAAGACAAGAGCAGATGTGGTGTCTGGTGAGGCATGCTTCCTGGCTCATGTGGCCATCTTCTGGCTATGTCCTCACGGGGTGGAAGGCACAAAGCAACTATCTTAGGCCTTTTTATGAGATACTAATTGCATTCATGAAGGCTCCACCCTCATGACCTACTCACCTCCCAGAGGCCCCCACCTCTTAGTCTCTCATATTTGGGGTTGGCAACAGCTCTGACCTCAGCACCCTCATTTACGAGGGGAGGACTTCCAAAACATCCCGAATTTATTTATTAAAAATGGTGTACTTATTCTTACATGTTTAAATTTCAGTCACCTTCAAAGTACTTTCCGTTTGATGCAATACACCTATCAAGATGCTTTTTCCACTGCTCAAAACAGTTTTGGAACACGTCAATTGTGATGCCTTTTAGTGCTTCTGTGGTTTTTTTGTTTCACCTCTTCTACATTGGCAAACCATTTCCCTTTGAGGACTTTTTTCATCCTGGGAAGCAAACCAAAAAAAGTCACTTGGGGTAAGAGCGGATGAATAGGGAAGGTGGGTAATTTTGGTCAGAAACTGCTGAACACTCAGCAGGGTGGAGCAGGTACGCTCTTACATCACACATCATGAAAATACGCTGAAAGACTTTCAAAAAATTGTGAAGCTAAATACAACCTTTCACAATGACGCCAGCTGGTATACTGATGTCCATGGGTCACTAGAATACTTACCTAGTGGGGAAGCCTGAACTACAAGGAACCCACCTTCCAAAAGATTAACTCTGCATTTTTGGGGGGTTCCCCTTGTATAAAAAGGGAAGCAGCAATACTGACACTAATGTGACTGTTCAGGCATTTACTCAACAAGCCTCTGCTACAAGATTCTCTCATGATATACCAGTGTCTACTCCAAGGATATACAACAAGACAGATCATGTGCTCAATGAGCTCACCCTTTAGTAATAGAAACAAATAAGAAACATCATTCTCAAAGCCTCTGTTGCTTTGGACCCTGGATCCCTCCTTTGCCTCACCCCCGTCACGGTCCTGCACCAAACTTGACTTGAAAGCATGTAATTCACTTTGAAGTCGTTCACTTATTCAGGTCACTATCTGATGGATGACTGTCTCTAGCTCTCAATCATCATCTCTTTAATAGCAGGCTCCTGGATTTTTTTGCCAGCCCGGGATCCCTACTGCTTTCCCGCAGAACATCAATACTTGTTACTACAAGTACCTTTTTATGGTACTCCATAAATATTTGTTATCAGAGACTAAAGGAAGGAATGAACTCTTGAATGATAGAGGGAAGTTGCTAAAGTCTGAATGCTGGTGTTCTGCCCCCCTCCAATATTCACATGTTGAAAAACTAACCTCCAAGGTCATGGATTAAGAGGTAGGGCTTCTGAGAAATGAGCAGGTCATGAGGGTGAAGGCTTCATGAGTGCAACCAGTTCTTAAAAAGAGGCCCCCAAGGGCTGCCTTGTCTCTTCCATTCTGTGAGGACACAGCTAGAAGATGACCTATATGAACCAGGAAGGAGGCCTTCACCAGACCCTCAATCTGCTGGTGTTTTGATCTGGAATTTCCAGCCTCCAGAAGGGCGAGAAATAAATGTCTGTTGTTTCTAAGCCACCCAGCCTATGATATTTTGTTATGGTGGCCAAAAAGGACTAAGACAAATGGAAAGGGAATTAAAGTCCAGAGGATAGAGATCTGGACCCACCTGGTGGAGTGGCAGGGACTTACTGCAGAGAAGGTGGGGTCTGTGCTGACTTTCAAAATCTTTCCCCCAATTATGATCTGTAGACTGAAAGCATCCATCACCTGGCCACTGGTTAAAAATGCAGAATTTAGACAGGCTCGGTGGCTCAGTGTAATCCCGCACCTTTGGGAGGCTGAGGTGAGTGAATTGCCTGAGCCCGCGGGTTCGAGACCCGCCTGGGCAGCGAGACCTCATCTCTACAATAAATCAAAAAATTAGCCGGGCATGGTAGCGCGTGCCTGTAATTCCGGCTACTCAGAGGCGGAAGGATCGCTGGAGCCCAGCAGGTCGAGGCTGTGGTGGCCCGGAGCGGTCACTGCACTCCAGTCTGGGCGACCGAGTGAGACTCCAACTCAAAAAAAAAAAAAATGCAGAATTTCAGGTCCCCCTTACATGCAACTTTTGTCAAGACCTCCAAGTGACTCCTATTCACATTAAAATCAGAGAAGCACCGGCCTAAAAGACCCAGGGCTTTTGCCAAGTGAAGCCCAGGAACAGGCCACTTAGGAAAGAGAACTCATGGGAAACAGATGACTGCTTCAAAACTTAAATTATAATAACAAATAAATTGCGCGATACCTCTTCACCAGGTTCTGATTTAAATACTCCATGTGTATTACTTTATCTCTCCAACAGTCTTGAGGGACATTCTTCTTCTTCCCATTTTACAGTTGAAGAAAGTGAGGTACAGAAAAATTGAGGCCCTTGTCGGTACCATAAAATGAACAAATGGCAGATCCATCCCACGGAGTCTGAATCCACGTGCTGGGTTGTGATCTCTATACTCTGTGGCTTTCCTTATGAAATGTGCAGGTCTGACCACATAGCAATCCTTGATCCACATCCTCTCCCACAGAAAGAGTTGTACTTGAAGGACTGCTTGTCTTTTTGTCAAATTCTGTAACATCTGTCTGCCCTCCCCTTCATTTCCACACCTAACTTGAGCTCAGATTCCCAAAGTCAAACAAATATGATTCTTCAATTAAATAAACACCTCTTGTCCTTAAGCTGGAACCTGTCCCGAAAAAGAGATACAGAAAAAGGCTCGCTGGGGCATAGGAGAAGCTTCCTGGAGCGGGTGACCCTTGAGCGAATACTGCCAGACAAGGAGAGGAAATAATTGTCTTAGAAAACGTACACAGGGCCAGGTGTGGTGGCTCATGCCTATAATCCTAGTACTTTGGGAGGCCGAGGCAGGAGGATTGCTTGAGCCCAGGAGTTCAAAATCAGCTTGGGAATCATAGTGAGACTTATCTCTACAAAAAAACCAAAAAAAAAAAAAAAAATCAGCTGGGCATGATGGCATGTGCCTCTAGTCTCAACTGCTTAGGAGGCTGAGGTAGAAGGAGCACCTGAGCCCAGGAGGTCAAGGCTGCAGTGAGCCATGATCATGCCACTGCACTCAAGCCTGGGTGACAGAGACTCCAACACCACCCCCCCCCCGCCAAGAAAAAGAAAAGAAAAAGAAAACACACACAAGCAGTATGGACTATGTAGAAAACAAGGTCCAACAGTAGAACTTACCTTCCCAGTGGAGTGATGTGGTAAAACACTAGCATTTGCTTGGAAGACATGCATGCTGAGGGGTATGCGGGAGCTTTGGAGGAGCATGGGGTGGTTTGAGAAATCTTGGGTGGCTGCGTAAGAACAGAAAGAGCAGGATGAAGAGCTATAGATACTCTCCAGCAACAGGAGACTACACTATCAGAATGTCATGTAAACGTGGTGTGAGAAGGAGCCCATTTTTGAGTTGTTGGGATGGAGTTGCCTGTAGGACCCTTAGGTGGAAGTATCCAGCAGGTCTGTAGATTGGTCTTAAGCCTAGCAGAGAAGGGAGGAATGGAGTCACACTGGTACATGGTTGTTGACTGAGGGAGGGATGAGATCATCCAGGGAGAGGTGTGGAGTGAGATAACGGGAGACATATGGTATGGAAACATAAGGAATCCCAACATTAAAAGAGTGAATTGAAAAGCAAATCCTGAAGGCACCTGAGAAAGGAGAGTATGTCACTGGCACTATGTTGTTGAGATTCAATAGTGACCAGGTGCCCTCTCACCAACTTTGTGATGTTCACAGCCCAGCTGGCAAGAGAGTCATGGAAACCAATAGCCATGAAATGTGAGGCAGGTTGGGGAAACAGGTGAAAGGTAACAGGGTCGCAGGAGAAGAAATATCTAACTCAGTCTGGGGTATTGAGAAACCCTTCATAATTCTGTAATTTTCTTCACTACACACAAAGTTCTTTTGGGCATGAAGAAATGTTGGGCAAAGAAGCCCAAGTCATTTGGCCAAAGTCACTAAGAAAAAAATCCATAACAAAAATAGGATGAGAATTTGTGGTTTCTATGTTTTTAAGGAAATGTACTTACATGGTTTCAAAAATATCTCTAAATGTCCATTGGCACAGTTCCTCTCTGGTTGCAACGGCTTGGGCAGGGCCCCAAGAACTGCATATGATGTCATTCTTCACTTGGTAAGAGACAAGGGCAGTATCTCCGTCTCATAAATAGAAAAGAAGAGATTGTACTCACTGCACACTGACCATCTGGGGTCATGAACCCATTCTCAAATGAGCTGCCACCACCAATAGGCTAGAAGGCTCACCCAAGGAATGGGGAGGGGAGAATTTGACTTTAAACTCAGAAGAAAGCAAATTTTCTATTAATGGTTGTGCCTGGAACTAATTGATTGTAGAAAAATGAACCAAACACAGAAGACTCACTCATGATCTGTTTTGAACTTCAGGAAGACCGTTTTAGTTTACTGCATTGGGTTTTAGTACCTAAATTTAGGCTTTAGTTTGCTATTTGGATACCTACAGATAAACTAGTCAGTTAGGGTTCCATATGGTCTTTATGTGATAGGTTTTAAGCTGTGGGAAAATATGGACTAAGTAACTACTCAGTTTATAGGCTCAGCAAGGTCAACCTGCTTTGTTCAATGTCCTCCCCTTAGGAGTGAGCAGAGCAGTCCCTCTTGTATACAACACCTGGAGTCAAGTGGAAGGGTGGGAGCCCCTCTTGCCCACCGTTGCACCCATATGGAGCTAGAGGGTGAGCAACCATTAGAAGAGGTCATCGCTGAAATGTCAAGCCAAAGAAACGATTTCAAATATGCTTGAGCTAGATATTGAGATTCAGAAGAAGGGTGCTGAAAAACAAAGAAGGAAGAAAGACGAGAGGGTGATGCTGTGTTAGAAATTGGACTCTATTTTGAGTAGGTGGGCCTGATCCATTTGAAATGTTTAGGAATGAACACATAGCCATAAACAATCCAGGCCCATAACTTTTTTTTAAACTTAAATGATCTGGACAATTACTTGACGTTTTCTTCACATTATCTAATATGTGTGTGTGTAGGGAGGGGGGAAGGGTAGTATAGCAGAAGCTCAACAGTGCCTTTCTGCTCAGAGTGCTTCCTGGGATAATTTCTGGTGTACTTTTGCCTGTATTGAACAGAGAGCTTGATTCCTCTTTCTCATAGATTTCTCATTTCCTGTTAAGGACTGTGTGACTCTGTGTGTGTGTGTGTGCAGGGATGGGAGGCGGGTTGGTCAGGGGGAAGTAGATAGTCATGTAGTATTCACGTATTTCATTTACCTGAAATTGTGATATTCAGAGCCCTCTGTGTGCTGGTGCTATGCTAGATACTAGGGACCAAAGGGTGGGTAAGACACTATCCTTGACATCAAGGAGTTCACAGTCTGATGGGTGCATGGGAATGTTATGACACTGATCTGAGAGAGGAAAACACAAAGTGTAGTAATGTACCAAGGAAAGGGAATTCAGCCTTGCCTAAGTTCATTGTCTGCCTACTCTTGTGCAGGAATGGGCTGCCTGGAGCCGCAGGACAGTTCCAGTTCCTCCGTTTTTAGCTGGAGTCTTTGTGAGCACAGAGTGACTGCAAGTTCCCAGAGCTGGACGCTCCCTCCTGCCATGTCTTCAGGTCATCAGGCTTGGAGTGCATTCAGTTTGCGATAAGGCGATGCTTAAACAACTGACCTCTTGTCCCTCCCCCGAGGGTTCTTTTAACTCTCTTCTCCAGGAAGAAAGATCCATACCTGTTCACTATTTCTTTTAGAATCTGACCTTTCCTTTCATGCAATTCCTAAAAGAAATCCACTGCAGCTTTGATGTTTCATATTTTATTTACTTATTTATTTTGAGTTGGAGTCTCACTCTGTCCCTCAGACTGGAGTGCAGTGGCCACTCTTGGCCACTGCAGCCTCGATCTGCTGGGTTCCGGAGATCCTTCCGCCTCAGCCTTCCAAGTAGCTGGAACTACAGGCGTGCGCTACCACACCTGGCTAGTTTTTTGATTTATTGTAGAGATGAGGTGTCGCCAAGTTGCCCGGGCGGGTCTCGAACCCGCGGGCTCAGGCAATCCACTTACCTTGGCCTCCCAAAGCGGTGGGATTATAGACTGAGCCACCGAGCCTGGCCGGTGTTTCATATTTTAGAGGTCTGCAATATAAAAAGTCCAAGACTTGTATTTGTGTAAAATATTGACTGAATCCTGTGTTCTAAGAGCCAAGTACAAAATTCTCAACTTCTGCACCAGAGTCAAACTCTTTAGCTAAATCCAATCAAGTATCACCTCCATTACAGCAAAGGCCTTATCTGTTTAATCGTAGCTTTGTCCTTAGACTTAGAACCCAGCAAGACGTCAACAAATAGTTGTTGAACAATGTGTCAACTCCATACTTATTCTACCCTTCTTTCTAATGCAAACCCAATCTTTTGAAAAGCAGCAGAATCAAATCTAGTTTTTCCATTCTTTCTTACTGATAGGGTAGCCATGCGTCACAATCCTGGCTCCTGAAATATAAGCAGGTCTTGTTGGGCAGGGATCCTGGGAGATCCTTAAGGGTGCAGATTCAGTTGGCATATGCCCTTTTACCATTTTGGTCTCTTGTCCTTCAATGTTTTCCTGTCTGCCAACCAACCATAATGGCTTGCAGACTCAGCCAATGGCTTTCAACCAATCTTGAGGAAAAGGCCTCCCTGTATAGAAATCTCCTTTGTGACATTCCTGATAGATTCCTGTACAGCTTTCTTTTGGAGAATCCCCATGACAGGGAGGTCATCATTTTAAAAAGCAGCCCCCCTGGGCAGGTTTATTTGTTACCAAGTCTCACTGTTCAGTGAAGCAAATTTTCTCCAACCATAATGGCCATTCACTGGACCTTATTCCAGCTTATTCTTCCTTTAAAAAAACCCCAAAAAACAAAACTTTGCTATGGCTTGAATGTTTCCCCCATAAAGCATGAGATAGAAGTGAAATTCCTGGCTTACAATATGCAGAAGATTAAAACAAGACCCCTACCTCTCACCGAACACAAAAATTAACTCTAAATGGATCAAAGACCTAAACATAAAACCCCAAACTATAAGAAACTTAGAAAATGCAGGAAACACCCTTATGGAAATTGGAACCAGTTCCTGGTCAAAACCCCAAGTGCTCATACCATGAGAGATAAGATAGACAAGTGGGACCTCATCAAACTGACAAGCTTCTGCAAAGCCAGAGAAACCATCAAGAGAGCAGGGACACAGTCCACAGGAAAAATATTTTCCAACTGTATATCTGACAAAGACCTAACATCCAGGATCTACAAAGAACTCAAATGTGCCGAAAAGAAAAACACAAATAGTCCTATAAAAAGTAGGCAGAATATATGAATAGACACTTTTCAAAAGAAGATATATGAGCAGCCAACAGATACATGAAAAAATTTCTCAGCCTCAGTAATCATGAAAGAAATGCCCATTAAAACTTCACTGAGATGTCACCTAACTCCCATCAGGATGGACATCATCAATAACTCAAAAAAGGCAGATGCTGAAGAGGATGTGGGGAAAATGGAATGCTTCTACACTGTAGGTGGGAGTGTAAACTAGTACAACCTCTGTGGAAAACAGTATGGCAATTCCTAAAAAATCTAAAAATTGACCTACCATATGACCCAGTAACCCCTCTTCTGATAATATACCCAGAGGAACTCAAATCATTCTATAAAAAAGATACCTGTGCACACGTGTTTATTGCAACACTATCCACAATAGCATAAACATGGAACCAAGTGCATTGCCCATCAAAAGTAGACTGGATAAAGAAGATGTGGTACATATACACAAAGGAATGTTATGCAGCCATAAAGGACTAAATTATGAACTCTGCAGCAACTTGGATGGATCTAGAGTCTGTAATACTCAGTGATCTATCACAGAAGCAAAGAACTGAGTACCACATGTTCTCACTCATAAGAGGACCTTGAACAATTATCACAATACTACAAGAAAGAGATTGGCAGCAGTGGAAAACTGCCAGGGGAAGAAAAGGGTACCTTATCTCAAACCAGATGAAGTGGGGACCAAATTGAGGTTCAAACTTTGCCTGTACAATGACCATTTGTATGCTTAATCCTGAATTGTACATCGCATCTTTAAAAAAAAAAAAAGGAATTACCTATGCATTAGTGGGGTCCAGTGAAAGGTGTTTAGGTCATGAAGGCTCCACCCTCAGGAAAGACTTAATGCTGATTACAAAAGGGTTGAAGATTTTGAGTTCAATCCCTTCTTCTCTCTTGACCTTGTGATGCCTTTTGTCATGTCATAATACAGCAGAAAGCTGTCACCTTGATCTTGGACTTCCTGGCCTCCAGAACCACGAGCCAAATAAGTTTCTGGACTTTTTTGTCTGTTTTTTACAAATTACCCAGTCTCGGGTGTTTTGTTAGAACAGCATAAGATGAATTCTGTTAGATTTTCTTATGTTGTGTTTCTTCTCCTTATATCCTGAATTAAAGAAATACATGTAGTTTGATCATGCATTCCCTAATCTTTAGTAGTCTCTATTTTATAAGCAATCATGTGCACTCATCATGTAATTACACACACACCTATACACACACAGAACAAGATTCTGAAACAGTTTACTCCAGTCAACTGAAAAACCAGCTGACACAGAACATAAAATAAAGTGGTTCTAGTTTTTGTTTTTATGTGAAAATTTACCTGTATGCACATTATATAAAGACGGTAGTGCCTAAAAATCTACTCACTTAAAAAGAAATGGCAAAACATTATTGTGACTTATAGTCATGTCTTGCTCATGTGTTCAACATGTATTGTTTTACTGTTTTCTAATTAGGGGGAATTTCGTGCTTCAAAGACAGTCTGCAATTAGGCGCATCTGAGTTTAGATATATAAGGCAGGCAATGGAGTGAAAAGGATACAACACTCCACTAACTAATGAACATGTGAAGTATTTTGTATATTAAAATGTCTGATCCAGCTAAATAAAATGTAATTATCAAATTACACACATACTTATTCAGAGTCCCACGCACAGATATCAAAGAAATAAGGAAACAGAGGTTTATCTGACAACATGTTGTGTCAGTTCCTTTGTTGAGTAGGAATAGTGGTATTTGCTAGTAAATGGCTTTGATTCCTACCAGGAAGTGCCTGACCTCCCTTGCAATGTCTGGTATCTCCTTGGTTAATTACTCTACTCTGCATTCTTCCTCCAGCTCACAGGGCTGACTGTAAAAAATCTTGCAGTGAGAAAATCTGGCTTCGGAAGTGCTACTTAAGTGACCTGACTTCTTAAAATAGTCCTTCATAAACAAAATTCACATGATATAATTTGAGTGTGTACATCCAATTACACTTTCTGGGGAAGCACAGGGAAGATGATATCGGCTTCCCCTGCTCTGTTGTGACTGGCTAAAGCAGCATTCCTCTACTCAAGCCCCAAGAGGATTCTGGGAAAGAAATTATTTACCTAACCCATTCTTTTGCTAACTGAGTTTCAAACCTATGTATCACAGGAATTTTCCAATCTTTAATGCTGCTGCCAATCTTCAGGTTCTGTTACTTTAATTCTACCCAAAGAGAGAACCAAGAACACACCTCAGAAGCAATATGTCACGTGAACTGATATGTTATCCAACTATGTATTCTGGGCCTACTGGTTTTTCAACAAATCAATATTGTACCTATTTGTTGTTGAAAGGAAAGGTTTGAGATGAATGTTGCAAGCGTTCTGGAACCAAACACATGTAGGATCAACTCAAAGAGAGGTACTTGTGAAATGAATAAATTAACATTCTAAGAAATATTTAGACAACAGTGAAATGTCACATCAGCATGATTGTAGTAGTGTTCTCTGATTAAATGTTGCTAGCAGCACTGAATATGGGATATATATATTTTAAAAATCTTTCATTTTTAAGCATGGTTTCACTCATTTTTAATGAGCTCTTAAAACGCCCTCCATCATCAAAGTGTAAATATGACTAATGCATTTGTCCTACTTAGCATGACATTGCAGCTGCTAAGTCCTCCCAGACTTCACAGTTCTAATCTAATTATGCTCTGACCCACTCATCACAGTCAGGTGATATTACCGGATATGAAGGAAAACAAATTTATAATCCAATCTTGCAAAACAAACACCACACAATCATTTTACAACTCTCTCTAAATTCATAGACACCAAGACTATTTGCAACTCCAGGCAAAGATGTCTACAGGCCAGGGCTGAAGGGATTTAATTGGTCATTTCAGCAGTCCTTAAAATATTCTTTGCAAAGCTCATTCTCCCCCAGCACACGCATACGAGAGAGTGCAAGCACACGCACGCGCGCACATACACATACACACAATGTAAAAAGGAATAGAAAAGGTAAAGAAAGAATGAAAATAATAGTCTCTTGGTATTTTCCACAAGTCAGAGAGAATAATATTTCCATTTCCCAGCATTCAGAGAAACCTCTTGGGAAGGTTGACATTCAAATCTGTTTTTGAAAGGCATTTTTCTCAGACATGCTGGGATGTTGCAATTATTTTTTTAAAGCCTATATGAATTTCCTAAAGGAAAATGTACTGAAATGGAGATATGGGATTTTAAGAAATGCGCACCATAGCAAGTGAGGTGCATTAAATTGGATTTCAGTCATACTCATGTAATGGATATTTATGTGTCCAAAGTGAGTGTTTACCTTGATAGCAACTACCAAATTGGAATGATTTATGTTACATGCCATTTGCTGTACATTAAGAAGTCACAGGATTCCTTTCATATGATTTGAGTTTGTTGCAAAGAGACTTAAACTTAGACAAAGAACACACAATATCATACACTTACATTTAAATTGCATAGTGGGGGGGAGAGGGATGCTGCTAATTTCATTATATTCACTGTATCATTTCTGTGAAGTCAATCCTTCATTTAAGTGATCAAAAATGCGTATTTAAGTCACACACAAAGTGTGCATTTATCATACCCTACACCGCCATCTTACTCCATCCTGTACAAAAACACATTTTTTTTCCCTAACAATTTTTTTTAGAGGCCAAATGGTAGGTTAAATGTCTCATTATCAGGTTTAAGGAACATTATTTAATTAACACTTTTCTGGTTCTTGTTTCTCCTGTTTGATGGAATGTGTAAGAGACAAGAAAGAAGATGTTGCAATTCAAATCTGACAGCATGACCTTGAACATGAAGTAACCTGGATTTGCATACCTGGCTGCCTTTATCTGTTCAGTTATCTTGAAGACATCACCTCCACTCTGACATTTTCACTCATCTACCTCACCGAGAGGCACAGAAGACTATTCAGTCCCTAGCTGTAACATTTTAGCATTTCCCCAAGAGGAAATCATAATGCAGCAGTTTTTCTAGTTAAATATTGCTGCCTCTCAGTTTTCCAATAACTAAATGATTAACCATCTTATCACTCATGAGCTGAAGAATGAGAACGAGATGAGTTTCAAATGCAGGAAGCTCACAGAATTGTCACCAGCAATTAAAATAGAATAAAATGCTAATTGTAGCAACAGTGTTTAGAATGTATCCAATCTCTGAAAGAGCCTGGCAAATATAACCTTGTCATTAATATTTTATGTATACATATAACATCATTTTGTAATAAATTTCCTGGCGGATAGATTGAACTGACAAGATAAACAATCTGCTTAAGATGTGGGAAGATCAGTGTCTGAGAGAATATCTGGGTAAGGTATTTCTATGATTGGTTTGAATCACATACATAGAGCTGATTTAACTTGAATTGGTTGAGGGTTCCCAAGGAAGGCGTAACTGTAGCCCTAGTGTAACCTGTAGCTGAGCTTAGATGGGGAAAATAAAAGGAGTCCTTTGAACTGGGTTTTGAACCTTCTAAAGGTTTCTCAGGATTTCCAATGCCACTCTTGATCCGGAGAAAATATGGGTGATCCTATCTGCTCTGGACAATAAACTCTTTGTTCGGGAGAGATATCAATGATTGTAGCTAACTGTTAATTGAATAGAGAAAACATAAACCATCTCCTTGCTGATGGCAGGCAATCTCTTGAGTGGCCCTTTTTGGGTTCGATCTTGCATCCACAGTGGATAGCAAATGGTGATCCAATTAACACAGGGCTTAGGCTCTTCATATAAGGCGTCTTACAAAGATTTGCGGTGTGGTTGTTACCCTGTGAAGTTCCAGACGGAATTTCCATCAAGAGAGAAAGAAGAGAAGCAGATTTTCATAGCTTGCATTAAGGAAGGCAATCACTGGCTTAGTTTTTCCTTTTGAAAATGACATTTTCAGTGAAGTGAAACAGCTCCCAAGGTGTGTTGACTCTATACTCTCATTTAAATTTTCCAATTCTTGAAAAGGCGAAGTTAAACATTAGCCATCCTCCTAAAGAGAATTAAGATGAAAGTAGAGGAAGAGGAAATTCCAGTGTTTATGGCCATCAGTTGAAAATGTGTAACCAGTTAAGTAGAATGATGAACTAGCTGCTAGGAGCCTCTGCCCAGCAAATCAGTCATTTTTCTCTCAGAATTTCCCTTTGACTTCATTAACTATTTATTTATGTGCTTATATAGGGCATTACTCTCTTGAGTAGTGAAGGAGGTACTCTTCACTCCTGAACAATTTCAAATGCTTATGTATGAAGGATAACCCTTAAAAGGTTTCTGAAGAATGGCTGACAGAAGAATCAGGGTTTGAATTCTGTCCTCACTCCTGCCTAGGCTACTGACCTTTAGGATATAATTTTAAAGTTTCTAAGAATCTGCCATTTCTTCTCTAAAGCAAACATTAAGGATGATACAGTCTACTTGTCACCATTAGATGTCATAATGAGCATAAAGGCACTTAGTTTCATGTAAAATATTGTATGGATGTAAAGAATTATGATTGTACTTTGATTTCTTTAAAGTGTTTATGTGTAAGACTGCCTTACACAACATGACTCGTGTGTGTGTGTGTGTGTGTGTGTGTGTGTGTAAAGAGCTTTCACCAACACAGCATCAAGGCACTTGGATATTTTATACTTTTGCCTATGTGATTAGTAGTCATATCCATTCAGTTACGGTATGTGCCTGGCATTTTTCTGGGTGCTGAGGATAAAGTGGCAAACACAATAGACAATATCCTTGCTCTTATGATGTTCGCATTCTTGCAAGGGTATGGGGGGAAAACGCAGTAAATATAAATACAAATACAAAATTTCAGATAGTGGGTGTGCTTCAGAGAAAAACAAACAAGTCATGTACTAGAAAGAGTAGCATTTGAGCATCTGGAAGCCATAAGAAAGCACCAGTCACATGAAGACTTGGGAAAAACTGCTGTAGGTAGCAGGTGCAAAGATCCAGATGTAAGAAAGAGCTTGGGATACTCAGAAGACATAAAAAGGGTCAGTGTATTTGGAGCCTGAAGACAAGTAGAGGACAAGTAGAGGAAATACGATTCGAGAGAGGAGCAGCAACTAACTCATAGAATTGAGTGGGCTGTGGAAAGGAGTTAAGATTTTAGTATGGTTTCAATGAGTGGTCTTTAGCAGGTGTTAAGCACGCCTTACATATTACAAAACACGAGAAACTAAATAGTAGGTTGAGAGAAGCCAGTGCTAAGCATGCCTTACATATTATCAAACACGGAAAACGAAATAGTAGCTCTCCAGAAGTCACAGATTTTTTAAAAAAGAGATCTCTTCTCCACGTTACCCACCCGCAAGAGCCAGCAGAGACGCTTACACCCATAGAGGGCGCCAAAAGACCTTGAAAGGCCCTTTCAGCACCTAAGAGAGGGGAGAGCGCTCCGGTTGCTCCTTTGGAGTCTGGTAAAAGGTGACTCAACCTGGGAAACCGCCGTTTGTCTGTAATCCCTATCCAAACAGCAGAAAGCGGGGGGAGCTTGGTTTACATGTATCAGGACCCTGGCTTTTGCACAGTGGAGGATTGTGTATGATGGGATGGGAGTGGGAAGACATTTGGGAGTTATTTTTAATCTTCTTCCATCTGGTAGTATTTGAGTAGAGTATAAAACAAATATGGAGCCAAAATTTACTTTCTGGAGTCACTTGGCAAGAGAGAGATCTCTATACTTAGAACTTCGAAAATACTCATAATTTGCCACCTAGGATGTGTTATTCTAAATACTATTCCCAACTTACTTATGAAGTTTTTTAGTAGTGTGTACCAAGAAAGGCTACCGCATCCAAAGCGGGGGGCTGTGATGTATGGGGTTTTCCGCACATGATCATTGATAGCTATGATGTATTTTGAAAACAACTCACAGCAAGTTAGATGAAAGGAAAAGAGAAGGCAGGGAGAAGGGGAAAAAGAGGGGGGATGAATAGAAGACAGGTAAAGAAAATGCAAAAAAGAATGAGCGATCTTGGAAGAAAGTAAATATCGGTATACTGGCATTTAGAACCATGTGTAAACAGGACTGAGAAACACAGTTAATGCATTGTGTCATTTAATACCCTATACATAGGTATTAAGTACATAAGGTATTAAAGGTATTAAATACAGGACAAAGAATATGACTCTCCCCAAATCAAGACTCATTTCTTTATCACATGTGGGCATTAAGGGCTCACGATGATTCTGAGAAAACATTCATTATTGTCTTTAATAAGAAGAAGTTCAGCTGATCAGCTCTTACTCAGTCTCTCATCTCCCCATTTCATGCCTGATGGTCACAGACGTGTTCTTTATATAGTCTTTGCTTTATTCAGAGAGACTTCAAGAAGCACTTTAAAAGCAACCAACCAGATAAATAACCTGAGCAAATGAATATAGAGCCATTGGGGAAGAGGCAGCCTCTCAAATCAACTGGAAGCCCCAAAGGTCAACGATGGGTAAAGCCCTTGAAAGGTGCCAGCCATCTAAGAAATCGCGAGCAATTTTCAGTGGTGTTGCACCTATTTATTCTAAAAATCACTTATTCAAACTCGACCATGGAGGAGTTCTAAGTGCCTAATACAGCAAAGGTGACAAAGAGGCTGAGGTCAGAGCAGGTCCATGCCAAGCAGCCCCCCGCCCACATGCCTCACATCAGACTTCTACTTGAACATATTTCAGTTGACATGGTTCCCCCCATTTTCAAGAAGACCCTCCCCCTCCATTCACTCTCCTGTTACCTACTAAACATTTCGTAAAGAAAGTGCCAGATCATTAATTATCTATTGGTTTTAATCAATTTAAACACTAGAATGATTGTCTACCTTCTCATCCACAGACAATGCAAACTTAGTTCACAAAGACACATCAATATTTGATGGGCAAGGCTTAAAAAGAGGGGTGGGAGAAGGTGAAAGAGACTTAAACAGAGAGATTCCATCTAAATATTTTAAGCCATCTACCTCCAAATGGCCTCTTTCAACAAATGAGAACTTGCTTTCTTTGCCACCCTCCAATTCCCGGGGTTGATTTATTTAAGGCACTGGGGTTGGATCCTGTCATGAGAGAAGACATCATCTTAGCACCCCAAGGCAATTACAAAGGTCCCAAACAAAACATGTGTCATAGGACCGGGTGGGATAGCATGTACGGTCCCTTCCCAGCACTGGCAGGTTGTGTGAGTTTAACAGACGTTGTCTCCCTCGAGAACAGGATCTGAGGCATGGACACCCATAGAAACCCAATGCTGAATCCCAGGGTCCCCTGTGACACCCTGTGAGTAAAGCTGTGAAGGAATGGGTCAGCTTCTAAATCTGGACGCTTCTCTTCCCCTTCTGTCTCCTGCTCCAGAGACTGCAGACCCTAGGGCAGTGGGGGCAGGGAGGGTGGGGAGTCGAAAAAGACTTTCTCAGCTGATGTCAGAGAAGAATCACTCATGGGGTCAGAGCAGAAGGGAAGAGTTGGGAGAAACTTTTAGAGGTCACTGCGTCCCGCTTCCTCTAAGAAGAGGGAGATTCCATCCCCCCAGCACCCAAG
Organism: Carlito syrichta; assembly: GCF_000164805.1. NCBI lineage: Eukaryota > Metazoa > Chordata > Mammalia > Primates > Tarsiidae > Carlito > Carlito syrichta. The sequence goes on along the minus strand of NW_007253364.1, from coordinate 383,682 downwards.
ACCTCCTAGGTGCGAGGCACGGTGCCAGGCCGGGGGAGGGGAGCCTGGAGAGTGAGGCGACCTTGGCTCCAGGGAGGCCACATTACCATCCGCCCAGGGGAGCCAGAGGGGAAAGCCAAGGCGGGCAGGAGTTACCTGGCTGATGGAAATGGCCGCCAGCCGGGGGATGACCACTTGGAGGGTCACCTGCAGCAGCGAGGTGCCCAGGCCGGCCAGGATGGCCCAGGTGAGCGGCAGGGGCAGCATGCTGTAGGTGGCGAAGAGCGTGAAGAGCACGTAGCCAATGCCGTCGCCCAGGAGCCCGTAGCCGAGGCCTGCCGCCAGGATCTGGGTGGTCATGGCCACCCAGGTGACCACGCCGCTGTACTGCAGGTATGTGTGCGAGGTGGTGTCCTTCCTGACCACCACCAGGGCGCAGATCACCACCTCGATGCCGGTGAAGAAGCCCAGCAGGATGCCCTTGAGCGGGTCCATGGGGGCCGAGGCCAGGCTCAAGTGGAGGACCAAGAGGGTGAGTTTGGTCAGCACGTCCAGCACGTTCATTACCACCTCCGATTTGCGCCTCTGACCCAGGAAATAGCGCTGGTAGAGGCGTTCCAGATCCCGAGACTTGAAGGAGTTGCGCAGCGTGGGGAAAATGACCCCCCGGTAGCTGTAGCCCCCACTGAGGAAGAAATCCGAGTTGCTCGGGGCGCAGTCAAGGTGCAGGAAGCCCAGGTCGCCG
>NW_007253364.1:381531-382583 GCF_000164805.1 Carlito syrichta | reverse complement strand
CCGGGGAGGCGGCTGGAGGAGGGGCGTCCCGCGGCCTCGAAGGCGGCATGGCAGAGGCTTGCCAGCGAGCCCTCGGGTCATAGGCTGCCCGGATGCAGGAGCCCAGGGCAGGGGCCTCGCAGGTCAGGTCATCCCGTCACCGGGGGCAGAGTGCGCTGGCAGGGTCGCCGCAGAGCCCTGCGTCCTCGCGCGCCGCGCTCGCGCCAGCCCGCGCAGCTGGGGTACGCAGCGGCGGCGGCGGCTGTTGGTCCGCAGGAGCCGCGGCGCTCTGAGCCACGCAGCCCCCTTCCCGGGCTCCGGCTCCTCGGTTGGCTCCAGGCTCAGCGTCTTGGCGCAGCCTTTGCTCTCCGAGAGGCGCCGGGCTGCTTCTGCGGCGCGTCGGGCGGGTCCCGGCTGCGGCACTGGGCTCTGGACGCCCGCTGCTTGGCGGCTGCTGGGGGCTGTCCGGGGGTGACTCGCGGCAGCTCTGGGTACGAAGTTAACGGCGGTGGCAGGAATCATCGCCCTTCGGAGAACTCCATTGCGCCGGGATGGGGAGCCGGGGCGGAGCTGGGGGCGGGGGCAGCCAACGGAGAGGGGGTGGGGACGGTGCGGTGGCGGGGCGCCCCGCGGGAGGGCTGGCGAGGTGGTGGCCTCGGCGCTCACAGGTCACCAGTTAATTTGGAGGAAGGGGTGTGCTGACGCTCCTTCCCCGGCTCGCTCCTGGCTCCAGAGCGAGGACCCACAGCGCAGCGCCGGCGGTGGCCAGGAGCATCCCTCCGGGAGGCGGCGGGGAGACTCCAGCCCCAGGGTCCCAGCCGCGGCTACACTGCGAGGACGACGCTTCCAGCCGTGCTTCCGAGGGGTCGCGGCACACCGTTCCCATGCCCTTCACTTCGCTCTTTGGAGTCCATTTGGCCCGGAGCTCGGAGGAGCGGGAGGCGGGGAGAGGAAAAAGTGGGGAGGGCTCCGAAGCCACCGCTCGGAGCACCAGGGGAAGCCGCCGGCGCGGATCCCGGAGGCTGAGAGCCGAGGCGTGGCGGGTGCGGCGAACGTCCGGTGGGGACGAGGAG
>NW_007253364.1:380798-381250 GCF_000164805.1 Carlito syrichta | reverse complement strand
GGCCTGGCCGCTCTCCGGCGTTCCAGCTGGCCGCGCCGGCCGGTTCCTCCGCGCTGCTCTTTTCGGCACTGGCTCGGGTCCCCGGCAGGTGCGGAGCCCGGACTCGTAGGCCGCTGCGCGCACGGACTTGGGGAGCCCAGCGCGACGGAGGAGAGGGTCTCCTTTCCGCCCTCCCTGCCCCAGCGTCTTTCCGCGAAGCCAACTTTCCGGCGAAACGCGAGATCCCCCAAGAAGCCGCGATCGCAGAGGCGGGCGACTCCTTACTACAAGGAGCCACAGGGATAGTGGGCGCGGGGCGTCCCTATGGGGGTGTCCCCTGCCTGCCTCGCACGCGAAGTTTCTCCCCGCTTACAGGATGGTGGAGGCGGAGACCGTGGAGAGAGGCGTTTGCGGGGGAGCCCAGGTTTCCCGCTTGCCGGAGCGGTCGCAGACAAAGCCTGGCGGGGACGGGG
>NW_007253364.1:253137-380778 GCF_000164805.1 Carlito syrichta | reverse complement strand
AAGCCCAGATGACCGCCTCGCCCCGCCGCCCCCGCGGTCCCCCCAGAGCGAGCGATTGCCCCTGCTCTCCGGAAGAGAAACTCCCCTCCCTCCTGCCTGCCCTGAGCGAGAATAAATTTGGATGCCCCCTCCTGTCTCCAACCACATACATTACCTTTAGGGTTATTTCTGTCGGCCGTGTCCCAGAAACGCGGGGTTTCATTCTTTGCTTTTTAATTCTTTTTCTTCCACGCATTTGGGCTTCGGTTTAAACCCAGAACGGATCACCTGCCTTGCAGATAATCCCAGAAGAAAGAGGCAATAATCGTCTCACATTTCTTCCCCATCCCTAACCAGGACATTTCTGGAGTTTGATCCACACTCTGGAAAAGACTTTAATTCCAGTCCTTTAAAGTTGTGTTCTGCCATCCATCAAGAAAGTGATCAAAATCAAACACTCAATTTTACTTAGATAGGAGGCCGATTCTATTCTTGACTCTGCTTTTAAAGATTAATTAATCTGTTGATTGTAAAGATCTCCCAGAATAGCTGGTCCATCTCACGGGGTTGGAAGTTGAAGGTAAAATACCTCAAACAACTCAGTGTTGCAGTTATGTAGGCCTTAATAGTGAAATAACCCCAGGAATACATTACTGTGAAAGAAAAGCTTCTTGCTTCTTCCTTTCTGAATTCCTTGGGCTCCACAGTCTTTGCCAGACCTCCTGGGACTCTGGGGTGGGTAATTAGTCTCTTGTCTTGAGGAGGGAGACCAGACTGGGTCGAGTTGTCCTACAGACCCTGAGCCAGGAGGCGTGGGTAACAGTGTCCTCCCTCTGTCTACTGACATTACCTCAAGTCATCTGTGCTTATGACCATATTAACAAACTTGGCAGTGGAAGACACCTTTGTATTTTCTCAGTTCTTTCTCTTTGGGACCTAAGGACTCAGCCCAAATAAATGAAGGGTTGGTGGAACGCAGATGGAACTTTCCTACAAAAATCTTTCTCCAACCTGGACAGAACCCAGGATGATTTACTCAGCAGCAAAAGGAGGCGGGCTCAGGAGGGGGAGATTGGCCCCCCATCAGATAAAATGACTCAGGCTGATGAATGAACACACACTGCAGAAAGAAACTCAAAAGAATTTCACGAACTCAGAGGTGGAAGCTAATGTGTCAGGGAGAAAACATCACATCTGTTCAACTGACTGAACGTTTCATTGCTGTAGGGATGTTACCACAGGTTGTTTAAAAATAAGAACACAGATGACACAATTAGATCCAGATGTTATTCTTCTTGTTGGGATGACATAGTGCCATTCAGCCCAAAAAGTATTCTGTTTTTGAATGACAACATTGGCTCAGCACAGATCTTGAGAGGCTTTTTGGAATATGCAAACCACCAAATGATCAAGTATCACTTAAAAACATGAGAAGTCAACACACTCTTCTAAGGCTAGGATAGACCATAAGCTTGTTCATTCATCCCCTGCTTATTCATTAAGGTAGGGTCTCTCCGTTGATCTAGGGACAGTGTTTTGCCACATAGTTTCTTGCTCTTGGAATGCCCTCCCCATATCCCTCCCATAATACTTTGCTCACTTCATCCTTCAAAGCCCAGCCGTGTTGTCTCTGTATGGAGCCTGTCCTGACATCCCCAGTGAGAATTAATGACCTCCTTCTCTGTTGTTCAATAATCTCTTCTGGGTATTTTTATTAGTGTGGTCATTACTGTAGGGACTGGCCTTTTGCTTACATGTCTATCATTTCTCCTATGAAACAGTGAGATGTTTGAAAGGGAGGACTGACTTTCCTTAGGCCCATATCCCTCAGCTTTTAGCACCTGTCTATCGTTTACATAGAGATAATAATTCTAGCCATTATCGAGCACCTACTAGGGGTCAGAGTCTCCGTTAATATCTTTTTTTTTTTTTTGAGGTGGAGTCTCACTCCGTCACCCAGACTGGAGTGCAGTGGCCGCTCCCGGCCACCGCAGCCTCGGCCTGCTGGGCTCCGGCCATCCCTCCACCTCAGCCTTCCAAGTAGCTGGAACTACAGGCGCGCGCTACCGCGCCCGGCTAATTTTTTGATTTATTGTAGAGATGAGGTCTTGCCTGCCCAGGCGGGTCTCGAACCCGCAAGCTCAGGCAATCCACTCACCTCAGCCTCCCTCAGGCTGAGCCACCAAGCCCGGCTCCCTTAAGATCTTTTACAAACATCTCATTTAACCATCCCAGCAATTCTACGAATGAAGTTTTGCCCTACTTTTATTATTCCTATTTTACTGACTGGGTACTGGCTTCATCTGGCTAAGTTCCTTGCCCAGCGTCTTGTGGTTAGCAGATAATGAAATTCCAGTGATTAAATTTGGATTGGATAAATCCAGCATCTACATGCCTAATAAAAATGCCATAATAAACAGTCAATGACTAATTGAAATGAGACTAGTATAAATGAAAATGCCAAATATTTTGTGCCTTTTCAAAGGCAAATTAAATAAGACACTTCTAATATATTTAGACTTTGAGAAATCTTTTGGAATGAGCCTGAATGGCAGATGACAGTCGCAGAAACCATTCTTGTTTGGATGGAGAGCCTATTAATTTTGGCTCAGTTCAAGTGTTAGACACAATTTCTATAATTTGTGAAAAAGCAGATTTTCACATATTGGATTTAACCAAAATAATTGACTCAGTCTAATTTATTTCATTTGGGTGGTTGAGGTAGTGGGAAAAACATCCTCTTGCTACACTGTAAAGTAATATATTTGTTTTGTGACGTTGCTGCATTCCACTGGTCAAATTTACATTAGGCAGTTTTAAGAAAGGGAATTTCGTTTTCTCTGCTGATGCACTTTGTCTTCCTAGGTTGATTGTATGCATATATGAATTTAAATTTTATAAGAGCACTGTCCATAGAAACCTTGGCACTCACAGAAGACATATAAAATATTCACACGTAAAAGAAAAGATGGACTCAGTTCAGGAAAAGGACCTGAAACCAGAGAGATCCTGTTTCCAAAGGGAAGGAGGTTGTTTGTGACAAGGCAGCTTCCAAAGTCGGGAATCCTTAAAGGAAAATTACATGCCTGCCTTGTCTGGAAGCACTGCTCTTAGGAAATATTAAAGGCTTCAACTGCTTTGACAGAAATCCAGGAAAAGTCAGTGTCTTAGGTAAGTAGGTCTCATCTACGAAAAGGTCTATGAATTGGAAACTTTGCACTCACATTTCATCTGAAACGCAGCATAATGTACAATAGAAAAAACATAATGTCTATTTTTTCCTCTCATGTATTTTCTCTGCCTTGAAAAATGCTGGAGAAAAAAAAAAACACTTTGTAGACATTTTGGATCTTCACAGGAACTAGTCTAAATTAGATTCTGGTGCCTGGAAGGAGAAGAGTGTCTCATCAAGTGGGAAAACAATTCTGAGACAAGCAAGGCATAGCTCATCAGTCAGAGAGTCAGAGGAAGAAAACTTCAAGGGAGATAGACTTAAATATTTTCTTCTTCTTCCTAAAAGATGATATCCTTGTCTCTGGTTTAACTGAAGGAAGAGCTAACTGTGACATCAGTAGTTTAGACTTCACTTACTGAAATCCCAAAATAACAAGAACACACACACACACACACATGCACACGTGTAGCATGAGAGAAATGGTTAAGAAGCTACATAAAGAAATGATGAGAAGTGGTAATGAAAGAAAAAAATAAGTGGGTGTCCAGCTAGTCCACCCATGTCACTAAACCTTCTTTGGTTCATGGTTTAAGACCTGCTATTTAATTTGGCACTCATATGAAGTTTTGGGGCAAAATGAGCAGACTCCATGGGAAATAAAGCAGATTGTTATCCCTTACTCTGTTAAAAAAAAATGTGTGTGTGTGTGTGTGTGTGTGTTTGGGTGTATTTGCTATTTTAATATCACAAAACTTCATATTTTAAAAAATGTTTCACTCCCTGGAGACTGCTGATGTTTATGTAGACTATTTAAGCTAGCACTTTATAGATAACATTATAATGCAAGTATATTTATATGCATTGATATATTTGCATATGTGAATCTTATACTCATTAATTTAGTGTGAAAGAAATGTCTCTTTCCCTTTCAAAATCAATGTATTTATGTGTCTACCCAGTTGATGAAATACTGAGCCCACATCCTGTCTGTGGCTTTCATTTGTACCCTCCTAATCTCAGGAAGATACTATAGTTCTCGTTCTTATGCAGTGTGTGTGGGAGGTACACTCATTCACACACTTGCCACTTGCACTCTAGTCTTTGGCTGTCCATTTCCAAAGGTCACCACTGAGGCATTCTCTGATATGGTCGTATTTTATGGGTCAAATAGCACTCTGTATTGCTTTTTTTTGAGTCAGAATCTCACTATGTTGTCCAGGCTGGAGTACAGTGGCACACTCTTGGCCACCCCAGTGTCGACCTGTTGGGCTCCGGTGATCCTTCCACCTCAGCCTTCCAAGTAGCCAGAACTGCAGGCATGTGCTACCATGCCTGGCTAATTTTTTGATTTATTGTGGAGATGAGTCTTGCCAAGTTGCGCGGGTTGGTCTTGAATCCACAGACTCAGGCAATCCACTTGTCTTGGCCTCCCAAAGTGCTGGGATTATAGGCTGAGCCACCAACTTGGTGCTTTTTTAAAAAAACACACATGTGACTCTTCATCTCACACACAGACACACACACACACACACACACACACACACACACACACTCACACACATATGTCTGCGTGTCCTGGGCACAGTAGGAAGTGGATTTCTTAGTGTGGATTGCAGCAAAAAAAAAAAAATGATTAGAAGGCATTGGTCTAACCCTGAGATTCTTATTGAAATGATTGAATACTACATTTAATTGAAGCCATGGTTAGGTGAAATGAGTTAATTTCATAGTCAGGAAGAGTTGTTCTTGAGTTCTGATGTATGATGTGCTATTGCTGTGACCTTGAGCATCTGTTTAAGTTTAGAACTTTTGTAGTATGGTAGAAAGTAGAAATTTTGCCAGGTTTTGTGAAGACTGAGGTAATTCATCTAAAGCATTTAAGACAGTGCATAACACATAGCAAACACTCACTATGTAAGCACTCATCCTATCCCACACACTCAATAAACAAGATCTGTTGACTACTGACAAAATAGTTCACTGTTTTCTTCTGTCTCACTCCACCGCTCCATTGCTGTTTTCTTATTTTGGATACTATTCTCTCTCACCTAGATGATTTCAATAGACTCTGAAACTCTCTCTTTAGCTGTAGTCTGCCTCCTTTCTTTAGCTACTGTGATCATTCTAAATTAAAAATATGATCATACCACTCCTCTTTTCTTTTAATGGTGGAACAAAAACACATAAAGTTGTCTCTCTCAACAGTGTCCAAGTGTGCAGTATAATATTGTCAACCATATGCACATTGTTGTGCATCAGTTCCCCAGAAGGCCCCATCCCTGCATAACTGAGAGTTTGTATCTATCCAAGAACAACTCTCCCCTCTCTCCTCCCAGCTAATAATGTCACTTTCTTGCTAAAAACATTGGGATGTCTCCGCTTTACCCTGAAATGCTTTAAAGTAGAAGACAAGCATCTCTAGGACTGGTTATTGCTTCTCTCTCCAGCCCCATCTCTCACGACGACCTACTTTGCTTTTGGTGCTTCAACCACACTCAACTCCATTTGTTTCCCCAAATGTGTCTTGCTCTCTCTTTTCTCTGCATCTATGGATTTGCTAGTCTCTTTGCTTAAAATCATCTTCCTATTCACCCTTCTGCTTTTAGTATGGATGCCACTTTCTCCAAGAAACTTTCCCTGGCCTCCTGTGTCCTGTATAAGTTAGAAATGCTTTTGGCTACAAAGAGTGGGAAAATTTATAGTAGTAGCTTAAACAAATTGGAGTTTGTTTTTCATACATGACAAGAAGGGTGCATGTAGGAATTTGCTGGTTTGGTTCAGGAAGCCAATTATATCCATGGCTTTGTGCTGGCAATTCTAGAATTCATTTGGCCTTTCCCTAGTGGTCACAAGATGGTTGCAGCCTTTCTAAACATTCATTCTCTCTCATTAGGGTAGAAACACAACCAAGAGTTCCTTCTTCTTATCTAGAATCTGGTAGAAGACTTCCACATGTATCTTATTGGCCGGAATTTTATCCCATACTTGTTCTAAAGCCAGGACCTGGGGTCTCCTTCCCAGTGATCAAGAAATCTGATACAAAGAAATATGTGAAAACTGGACCTTGGACAGGCAATTGAGATATTTGTATATTCCTTACTAGCTCGTTGCTTTGCAAACTGTGCATCTCTATCTCAGCCCTACCCAGTCACTTCTTCTTTGTCTGTAGTAGCCAGACTCAAGATGGTCCTTAATGCCCCCATCTCTTGGTGTTTATTCCTTTGCATAGTCTCCTTCAACACTGCATTACTATTAGTCTGTATAACCAGTAAAGTACAAAATAAATGGTGGCATGTCACTTCCAAGGCTAGGTTATGAGGACGTTGTAAATTATGCCTTACTCTTTCTTGGTGTGCTTATTTATTCTTGGAGAGGCCAGCTGCTATGTTGAATATTCAGGTAACCATAAGAGCGGGACCCCCAAAAGCCTGGAATTTATTTATCAAACAATTGTGCATTTATTCTTACATATTTGAACTTCAGTCACCCTCAAAGTACTCTTCATTTGATACAATAAACCTATTGAGACTCTTTTTCCAGTGCTCAAAACATTTTTTAGAAACTCATCATTGTTATTCCTTCTGGTGCTTCTGCCATGTTTTGTTTCACTTTTCCACTTAGGCAGAACATTTCCCTTTGAGGACACTTTTCATCCAGGGAAATGAAAAAAAAGTCACTCCAGGCGTGATCGGGTGAATAGGGAGGTTGGGACACAAAAGTCATACTGCTTTTGGCCAACACTCAGTGTGGTGTGGGCAGGTGTGCTCATAACTCACCCGTCATGAAATGACAAGCGTGTTGAAAGAATCTTAAAAAAATCACTGAAGTTGAATGCAACCTCTCACAACAAAGCTAGCTGGTACACTGATACCATTAGGTTCCTAGAACACTTATCTAGGGGAGAAGGCTGTACTATAAGGAGCCTGCCCTCCAAAAAATAATTTCAGGCTTGTTTTGAGGCCTCACTTGTATATAATAACCTATATAACAGGGGGATTAGGTTGATACCAATGGCCAGCAAGGAGCTGATATTTCCAGCAGCACTTGAGTCAACCATGTTGAAGGTGACTTTTCCAGCCCCAGTCAAGCCTTCCAATGCCTGCAGCTCCAGCAGAGAGCTTGACTTCAGCCTCATGAGAGACTGTAAATCACTATTACCCAACTAACTCGCTCTTAAATTTCTGAGTCAAGCCGGGCTCAGTGGCTCAGCCTGTAATCCCGCGCCTTTGGGAGGCTGAGGTGAATGGATTGCCTGAGCCCATGGGCTTGAGACCCGCCTGGGCAGCAAGACCTCATCTCTACAATAAATCAAAAAATCAGCCGGGTGTGGTAGTGCATGCCTGTAATTCCGGCTACTTAGAAGGTTGAGGCGCAAGGATCACCGGAGCCCAGCAGGTTGAGGCTGCGGTGGCCGGGAGCGGTCACTGCACTCCAGTCTGGGCGACAGAGTGAGACTCCAACTCAAAAAAAAAAAAAAAAATTCTGAGCCACATACCTTGTGAGATAATAAATGTTTATTGGTTTTAGACCTCAAGTTTTTTTGTTTTTTTGGTGCAGCAATAGACTACGAATATACTTTCTGACTTCTTCAGTGATCTGCGTGTTTCTTAAAACAAAAAAAAAACAGGATCATAGATAACAGCAGCGACAACCTTCATGTACACACTAGTGAGAATGGTGAAAAACTTTACTTGTTTTTAATTTATTATCTCAAGAATGGAGAATTTTTGGGTGGTTTTTGTGATAATTTATATTTTAGTATTCTTGAGTGACTTGGAGTAGAGTCTAGTATGTAAATGTGATAATATCCCTTCTTGGTTTAGAACTGTCTAATCACATCCTGTTGTGTTTAGGAATATTTTATGCTTCTTATAGTAAATTAATTAGTTAATGAACAAAGGTTTTGAAACAAAATAAACAGAAAACAAGATTTGAAAGTTGAAGAAGAAGGAAAAAAGGGTTGAGAAAAGCAAAAGAGAGAGAAGGAAGGGTGAGTGTAACATTTGGAGATACCGAAAGAGGCACAGGACAAAGGGCCGGTATAAACCAAGCGTTTATCAGGGGAGAAACTCCTGGGCGAGGTCCTGTGGACCAGAAAGATGGGCCAGGGGAGTCGTGCCCAAGGAGGGGCAGGCTTGGGTTTTTAAGGGTGATGTATTTGGGGGCGGCAGTGAAGCGGGGAGACAAAGCGTCGCATCTGGCGTGGGCTGGAAAGTTTCTGTCTGGCTCTTCTCAGCAGCTGCCGGCAGGTTCCAGTAAGCTGGTATGTGGTTTGTGGGTTTAGGGTGGAGGGGCGCATAGGGGATCTGTGGGTGGAGGGGCAAACGGGGGAAGGTGAGTGCTGCTTCTCCCCAAGCCTAACTGTGAGGACCTGCAGTTACTCAGTGTGAATCTGGTGCTTCCTAATGCTGGATTGCATTTAATCTGTAAAACAATCCTGTGAGGTAGATATTGTTATTTCCATAATACAGACAAGGAGACCAAGACTCATGAAGCTTGCACTACAATTCCTTTGGATGACTCAGGACTGGGACCCAGTATCAGCAGAGACTTTATTTTATTTATTTTGTTTGTTTGTTTGTTTTTTGAGTTGGAGTCTCACTCTGTTGCCCAGACTGGAGTGCAGTGGCTGCTCCCGGCCACCTCAGCCTCGACCTGCTGGGCTCCGGTGATCCTTCCACCTCAGACTTTAAAGTTCACGTGCTTGCCACTACATCACAGGAGAAAGGACACCAGCAGGTATGATGGTGTCAGGCCAGGAAAGGAGAGAATAAGGAGGGACAGCTGAGTTATGATCTAAGGGGACATCTGGTGTTCTTTTGTCTTCATTAAAGCTGTGGTTACTCTTTAACGACTGTGCACACTATTAGTCAGATTAATTAATTAGGTTTGAATGTACTCCTTACAAACCCCAGGAGGGTTGCCAGTAAATAGTGTTTCAGAGGTCTTTGTAAACAAAGCAGAATTCTTTGGCTTCAGTTTCTGGTGATGCTGATGGCTCCAAGGCAGGATTTGGTAACAGAGTCTAAGACCCTGACCAAACTTAACGGAGAGTTCCCATGGTAGATGACTTGGAGTGGAGTGATATCCCTTGAGTGGGATTCCCAACATAGCAGACCCCTTTGCCTCAGGCCCTCAAATTGACAAAGGACCACAAATCTACCATTTTACATTATATCTTCATCAGGTTGTCTAAGGATATCTTCTGGATGTGATCTGGTAAAATCTAGAAAGTGACCAGATTAAACCTTGAAGAACTGTGGTGAACTGCTTGGAAGAACTTCCAGGGGACAATTGATGCAACACTCTTGAGGATATAGAAGACAACATTTTCAAATGCGGGAAAAAGGGAACACTTCTACACTGTTGGTGGGAGTACAGCCTCTGTGGAAAACAGTGTGGTGATTCCTAAAAGATCTAAAAATCGACCTTCCATTCCTAAAAGATCTAAAAATCGACCCAGCAATCCCCCTTCTGGGAATATACCCGGAGGAACTTAAATCATTCTATGAAAAAGATACCAGCACACATATGTTTATTGTGGCATTGTTCACAATAGCAAAAACATGTAACTGACTGTGCTGCCCATTGAAAGAGGACTGGATACAAAAATGTGGTACATATACATGATAGAATACTATGTGGCCATAAAGAAGGACAAAATTATGAACTTTACAGCAACTTGATGAACTTAGAGTCTATTATGCTGAGTGATGTATTACAGGAACAAAAATTTGGTATCACATGTTCTCACTCATAAGTGGACCTTGAACAATTATTGTAACACTAGAAGAAAGGGATTGGTAGTAGTGGGAAACTGCCAGGGGAGAGAGTCACACCTCATCAACAAGGGTACCTGCATAATGAACATTTTTATACCTAACCTTGAATTGTTCCCCATATCTTTAAGATAAAAATAACAAAAGAAGATGATATTTTCTGGAAGATAGGAGCACTGATGTTGAAAGCTATTCAGGACTATTGCTTTGTGCTAAGCCATGGTCTGACCATGTGGCTCCTGGTCTTGGCCTATTCCCCTACCTTGAGGAGGTGAATCTTTTCTCTCTCTAATTTACTTTTAAAATAAACTATACTTTCCACTCTAAAAAAATACAGAAAGGTATTCAGAAGAGTACAATTTTAAAAGTTTTAGGACTGTATTTTTCAATTTGCATTACTTATGTTTTCCTTTTTACATATATCCAAGTATGATATATGATAAAAATCTTTATTTAGTCATGCTTAAAATGCTTTTTCAATAAGTATAAAATTAACATTCAAAGTTATAAAACATTGCTTTATAGTTCAGTTAGCAGAATTTTAAATTTTTTAGTAATGCATAAAACAAACATGTCATTTTCTAAGAAATACATTATATTTTGATTATAATTAAGCTACTGGCTTACAGCATGAAAAAATTGTGAAGACTTATGCCCTTTCATTTTGCAGGTAAGGTAACAAAGACACAGAGAGATTAAAACAATTTCCTACAATCATGATACCAGTATGTGGCAAAGCCAGCCCTGAAACCCACATCCAGTCACTGCAGGACAGGTAAATCCATGAGAGTGGAATGAGCACAGTCCAGAAGTCAGATCTGACTGTGAACCTTAACTCTTTCCCTTGACAGCTCTGTGACCTTGGCCATGTGACTTTTCTCCACTTCAATGTCCTCATCTTCAAATTGGGGATGATAATATATATCCTAAAATGTATCTAAGATACAAATAGGACACTGTGAAGTCCTTGGCACAGGTAAGCATTCATTCTGTAGAGGATCAGAGAGTGACCATGAAGCTGCCAACAGTTAAGTTTTTAGATTCCATCTTTTGGGAAGGCTAACTCCCTTCCTTCTTTCCTTCTTTCTTTCCTTCTTTCTTTCTTTCCTTCCTTCCTTCCTTCCTTCCTTCCTTCCTTCCTTCCTTCCTTCCTTCCTTCTTTCCTTCCTTCCTTCCTCCCTTCTCTCTCTCCATCTGTTCTTCTCTCTGTGTTATTAAGAAAAAGTACTTTAAACAGACTTTTATTTCTGCAAAGATAAAGCAAACTTCTACCTATTCTGGAATGAGGGAGTTCACGAGGGCGAGGTGGATCTAAATAATGACGTCAAGTTGAATCTTTGCAAGAATATTTTGGTCTTGCTGGGGAAGGATACCAGTGCTAGTAATTAGTGTGTGTGTGTGTGTGTGTGTGTGTGTGTGTGTGTGTGTTGTGTGTGTGTGTGTGTGTGTTTGTATTAAAGAGAGAGATAATTAAATAGGATAATGTATGCATGTAGGTGTCTAATTCATGTAATCTGTTTCTGCTATTTGTATTACAACCCTAAGCTATTGATTGCCAGAGTTGCAGAAATTGAGTTTCAGAAAGATTAAGTGACTTATCCAATATTGCTAACTACCTACTGATGGAACCTAGATTTTATTTTCAGTGGAGGTGAGGAAGCTCCTACATACAAATGGTGCTGGATCCTAACTCTAAGGTAATATAACTGCCAGGATTGCAGAGCACCAGGCTAATCACCTCCATCATGGACACCTGGAGGATGGCACTGATTACTGCAGTGCTTTAAGCTTTGGTGACTTTTCAGAACGAATTGTTGAATACTGTGTGTATGCCTACTCACAAGTGTGTGTGTGTGTGTGTGTGTGTGTGTAGACCTTTTTTTCCACCATTGAAATATAGCTCTTGAAATATATTTAAAATGATTGTTCTCATGAAAATTCTAGCCAAATGGGAAACTGGACACTTCATGAGAAATCAGAAAATGGGCTTTTGAGAATTGTTTAGCCAAATCCATGCAGGCACATGAGAGGAAAAGACTGTCAGAGTTAGGACAAGGAGATTAAAATTAGAATGCCACACAAGCTCTGGTTTTTCATTGATTCGTGTCTAAGGCATTTGTTCGGTGTCACCAATGTACTTAGTCACTAAAAGACTGAATGAGTCCTATACATACCATAGGCTAGTACCGCCTTAGAAAGCAGTTAGGCCAAACCCCCAGATAAAAACTGGATACTTGTTTTAAAATACATAGAATTCTCCAATATCCTTTTCTGTTATGTATCATTCATGCATTCACTCATTCATTTCACTATTCAAACATAACAAACTAATTAGAGCTATCACTGTCATTTACAGAGCTTTCTGAGGAAGGGGAGTCCTCAGCGATGCAAGGAGAGAATCTTGTTCTCTTGGGTACTTTGTCCATTTGAATGTTTAAGTTTGGGGGTTAGAGAATGGAAGGGCCTCTGTATTAATTGGAGCCTCAAGAAGCAGTTTGGGAGGGTCAGAGTAAAGACAGAGATAGTTGGTGGCTAAAAGACTTTCTCAGCAGGTGAGCCCTAAGTCTTCATTAGATTTCCCCAAACTCACAAAATGCTCAATGTGAATAAGTTTATTGAAGGAATTACTAAAGTTGAGAGCTTGATTTTTGCATCTAAATCTGTTACATGTAATAGAGGTAATAAAGGTGGATCCTAGGGTTAGGGGTCACAGGGACCACAGGTGCATAAGCCTCTGGGAACTAATAGAGGGTAGGAGAAGCGTAATATTTATGATGTCTGTTCAGAAACATTTTTTTTTCCCCTGAAAACCTGATGAGATTTAACTTCCCAGTCTTCTTCTTCTTCTTTGAAATTTGGCCTGGACCTGTGACTTTCAAGGCCAATGAAATATGAACATCATCATGTGTCACTTCCTGGGAGAAGTTTTATGAGCTTGTGTGTGACATCTATGTTCCCATTGTGGCAATGTCTGAGGAATCAGGTATCAAGAAGGACCCTCTGTCTTTCAAGGTCCCTGAAATCTATAGTGAAAAGATTCTCCCGTCAACCGTGATTAAACACATTATGTGAGTGAGAAATAATTCTAATTTGCATCAAGTCATTGCGATTTGGGTTGTTTGTTATTATGGAATAACCCATCCTATATTGACTGACACTAGAAATTTGAACTTCACAGTGGGGTCCAGTTATGTCCAGATCTTTAGCATCGAGGAACTTCAATTGACATGGGGATTGACCAACAAACTTTCGTTGAGCACCTACCTTGTTTCAGGTTTTGTTGGAATCTGATGTGCAAATACGGCATTGTTTCTCTTCTCAAGGAGTATATGAGAGAGTGAAACAAGACATAGTGGCTACAGGTCAGTGGTGCTCAGTGTGTTGTTGGGTTACAGGTGAGGGGCACAGTCACCACTCTGGAAATATCATAGACATTCCCATCAAGTCTTGAAACTCAAGTGAAAGTGAGTTAAGACATGGTGGAGGGGACATCAATTTCAGGTACAGACAAATGGAAAATTTTGACTCATCTGGGGAACTGAAGAGACATTTTATTTTTGTGTCAAGCAGCTGAAGTGAAGCTAGAGAGGTTGCTAGACCTCCTGGAGTGGCCAGAGAGTTTGAATTTCATTTGGCATATATGGAATGGTCCTGAAAGCCTTTTGTTCTATGTGATCTTCACAGCAATCCTGTGAGGTAAGCATTATCCCCTAATATATAGGCATACGCTGAGGTTCAAAGAAAGTAAATGAAATATTTTGATTCTTCACAACTAGTAAGCAATAGTTGAGGCTTGAATACTGTTCTCTGAATGTTTCAAATTCTAGTCCTCTTTTCCTCACTTCTCAGGATGCTCTGGTCACAATGACCTATACTTCTCCTTCAAGTCTTCAAGATATTTCTGGTGTTAGAACTTCCGTGGTTGCCCTTGCCTGTGGTTGGTCAATGGGTCCCAAGATTTTCTATACATGGCCTATATTTTGTCATATAATCACCCCAAAATGTTCTCTCTTGAAAACATCCTACCTGAAGTACTACCTCACTCCAATTTTCCCCATTCCCCTTATTTCTAACTACATATTTTTCTTCACCAAATGCATTACTTTTTGAAGATTTTGTTTGTCATGTAGTTATATGTTTTTCCTAATCTTTTTCCTTTGGTATATAAGCTCCATTAAAACTAGACTATTGTGTGTTTTATTTAACACCATAGTCTTTGAACCCAACATAGGTACCTGCCTCATGGTAGAGGGCTGACAAATGTATATGGAATGTATTCATGGTCCAGTAAGTGAATTCTTCAAGGGCACAGCCTGGGAAAACATCCCTGTACTCTACATTGAAGGTTAGGGTAAAACTATTATGAGCCAAGAAAGAGATTTGCTGATGATCTTATCTGTCTTGAGATTCCCTCAATTCCTGTATGTCATCCAGCTTTAGTATTTAAAAGTTCAAGCAAAGAAGTTCCCCTGAAAAACAGAAGCAAAACAAATACATAAGAAAAATAAAATTTCAAAACAATTAAGGTTATGTGTTCAGCAATGATCTTTCTTTGAATTCATTAAATATCTACTGAGCACTAAACATCTCTGAGGATACAAAGATAAATAACACCACATCTCTGCTCATTTTACCCAAAGTGTGTATCTTTTTATGTCATTATTTTATTTTCTTGACTTTCCATGATAATCTGCATAGCATTTTATATTGGTGAAAACATACGGTTCCTGAGGAAAATACTTCAATCGAGTTATGTGAGGGAATAAATCAAAGATAACATTCTAGAATATTAGAATTATGTGACCTCATATAGAAATTCAGCTTATGCCTTTGGTTTATAAATGGAAAACTGAATCATACATCTTAAGTGACATGCCTAAGGGCACATGTAAGATAATCGAGAAATTTAGTTCTTCCTATTTTAGAGTTTTCTTGGGCAGAAAATTAAGAATTAAAGGAAAAGAAGTTAGAGGAGGTGTCTTCTAGTCAAAGAAATATATAACCATTTTTAAGAGATTGATGAGATCTGTAATGAATCATGATTGTCACTTGATAATTGTTCAACCAAACATAGCCACTGGTTGGATTATGTTGAACTCTTTGACAATAGCAGTAGCGTATGAATGAGCTTAATTTCTACTAATCTGTTTCTGAGGTCTTACTTGGATGCAATTGCACCTTTAGTCATTATGTTCAACCTACATCTCTAGTATCTGTTGACTCATGCTCAACTTTAAGTTTAAAAGTTCAGTTTTGTCCTTGGTACTTAAAATTCCCGTACTAAAACAAGCAGTCAGAGGATAGAGCTGTATTTCAGTGCATAACTGACAAGGCCACTGTGAAAGCACTAAGGTCTGTAGATTTGAATCCAATTACTATCTCTTCAGAATGCCAGCATGCCTGATGTACTAATACTGGATTTATATGTCTCTCATGTGCATATACTCTTGACTTTCTCTGTACAGAGGACGAAGAAGCTTCTTCCAAGCCAACATTTTCCAGAAAGTGGTTTGAATAGAATGAATTACGAGGATGTCTTCATCATCTGATCTTGATGGGTAGCAGAATCCCATAATCTTGGCTTCATTGACCCATAGAAACTTTTGGGCAAAGGGTGGGGACTAACAGCTGAAGTCAAGTGGGTCCACCACAGGCAATGACCAGAATAAGCAACACCTGGCTCTTCTTGTTCTACTGTGAGATGTCAAACATGGCCAGGGGAGCCTCAGTCATGAAGCACTTTTCAGTTCTTTGTGGACCAGACACATACAGAATCCAGGGAAAAGTTCATGCTCTAGTGACCTGGGAACATGGTTTGCAGTCCAAGGGTCAGGGGTGGTGGAAAAGTTGGAAGGCAGTATCTGTAAGCACTGGAAACCACAGCTCCGGGGCCAGCCTGGAGGCTCTGTTTCCACAAATATTGTATCCTTCTGTTTCATTTGTAGTTGACATGCTCTTCTAGTGATAGCCATTTTATGCTCCTTCTGTTCAAACTAGCGATAGAGGAAAATCACTTCAACAAATTCATATATGTTTACAAATGAGAACGTCTTTGTTGTTTTGAATACTCTATATGAACATGTCTGATTGCATTTGAAATCCATTCACATTATCACAAGAAACGTCCTTATTACTTTTGTCAATGAATGAAGAGAAAGATCTTCTTAATTCTGTAAATTTAATTTTAACTGTTGCAAATATTGAATGGCTTTAAAATGGTTTTACATTTTATTATCACCTACTCAAACAAAAACAGGTTTTTTTTGTTATGGTGACCATTAAATACCTTGAAAAGAGCTTCATTAAAAATCATCAATTAGAATTTGTTTGTGCCTGATTCAAGCATAAAATTCACTATAAAATAAAAATTATCATCATAGAAGCAAATTCAAGTTGTCTATTAGAATTTTGATGATATTTTATTTGGATGTTTCATGTAAGTTTAATATTTAATCTATTCTGCAATGCTTTGTATTTTCTTATAATTATGTTTTATAGAGAAATTTAATGAATTTTTCTCTACTACTAGAATTACTGCACTGATTAATAGTATCAATTTTCTATTGCAGTTAGAAAATTCTATACTATACTGCATTACACTGTACTAAATAATACTTTTGCAATTTCCTGTTTCAGTGATAGTAATTCTTGTTATAAGTGATTTACAGTTTAAACTCTCACTAGTTTATAAACAATTTACTGACGTTATTTTCTCTTCATAAGAGAGGAAGGAAGCGTCTTGTGTTTTGCAGATCCACGCAAAGTTCCTCAAGAAGAGAAGAGACTACATCCAAACCAGAAAATTGAGATGACGTCAGTCATCTTATCATTATGCTTATCAATATGCTTATTATTATTTAAAGAGCATAATCCCAGAAATCTATGCAAGTACACATTTTAATATATTACTAAACATTACAGAAGAGGGAATGAAAGAATAATCCTGCTTTGTGTAAAGGATGCTTTGCTTTTGGGCAGTGGAATACTGGCTGATAGGAAGTGCTTCAGTAAGTCTGAGGAGAGGGTATAAAAATATACATTATCCAGGAAAGTATAAAGTGATGCACTCTGGAGAAAAATAACACAAGACTGTGCATAACCCAGTTTTCAGGCCATGTGAGGTTAGGGGTAAAACTAGGATCATTATAACAATCAGCTACACTCATCCTCTAACTTTGACCAATTGCTATTGTAAGACATCTTGTCCTGGTCAACCTAAAGTCTTGACTTGATTTTTCTTTCAACTTCGTTTTCTCTTCCTCAGTCCAAGCTAAGCTACCTTCTTCAGTGGTCTTGTATCCTTTTTCTCTTTTATTTATTCTCTTCTCCACTAGCAGCACCATCTTTTGGCAATGAATCTAGTCAACAGTTTACCGCACAACACATTGCTAACCCCCTCTGGTAGCTTCCTATTGCTTTTATGGTGAAGGCAGAAATCCCTGGTATGGATTCCATGGTCTCCTTTGAGTCAGCCTCTGTCCCCCTCTTCATCCTCACCTGGCACTGAGTGACATCTTTCATCACTTCCTCTGAGCACCTGCTTCTCAACACCAATGGACCTCTGCCCACCGCTGCTCCTCTGTCTACATTTTCCTTCTTTCCTCTCATCTCCATAACTTATTTTCAGCCTTCATATCTCTGCTTCATTATTATATCCTCAGAGAATCTTTTCCTGGACCCTTGTATTTGGTCAATAACCTCTATCACAGGCTCTGCAAGGATGACCTAACTGTTTTTGATAGTGTTTTTCACTTTTACAATTTTTCATTTATTTGGTGATTATTTAATTAATGTCCACGTTCCCCATCAAACCATTTAAGTTCTATGAAAAAGGACTGCCCATTTTTTGTTCACTGCTCTGACCCTAGAACACCCTAGATCTGGTCTAATGTAAGTGCTTAATGCATTTCAGTTGCTATTTGTTATTAATCATTTTTTGGTAGACCTAGTTGACGGACTTCTGATGAGCTGCTTGGCCCTGATCACCTGCCCTTTTTCTGACTTTTGCTTCTGCCATTTCTGCAGTAGCAAACCTGGTCATTGTCTCCAACACTTGTGTCCTGCTGTTGCCTCCTATGGGGACAAGAGTCTTCAGCCCTTGTTCTGAGAACTGTGAGAGCAACAGGGATTATGTCTGATGCCACCAAACAAACCCAGGAGGCTCTATCTTCCCAAAAGGCTGTCTGGAGGGGCCAGGTGACATAGCTAAGTACCCTGGAGGAGTTGATGTCACATGGAGTGAACTTGGGCCAATGAGAGACAGAGACAAGAAAGAACTGATGGAGAAATTGCTCATCCTTCTTCCCTCCGAAGCAGTGAAACACGCTGGTCCTATTCAGTTTTTCCAGGGACATTTCCCATGAGTAATATATTTTTATCTAAAACCAGAAATAATAAGACCCATTTTGTGTTTGTTTTCCCTGCTGTCCTCTCTCTCTCTACCCTTTTGTTCCTTTCTCTTGTGCCAGGGCATTGTACTCCCATTAAAAGCTACCATTAAGATTTGCCACAGGCTGTTTTTCAAGAAACCCAGGCTTAGAGAATTTCCTTTATTGTTTTAAATATCATCATTATTTTCCCTAGAGGCATCAATGTAAATAATCAGAAAATATTCATACATTTACACATTTATTAGCTAAATATTTATTGAAGCTGTAATAGGAGACAGACTTTATTCCAGACCTCCTAGGTACAGAGATGGAGAGAAAGTTATTCCTGAACTTCAGCAGGTCACTGTTCCAGTGGGGGAGGGGGAAGCAGACACGACAACAGGCTATCTGGAGATTGTAGTAAGTGTTCAATAAAGAAATAAATATTAACTTTGCCCAGAGCTCTCAGAAGGGTTTTCCCAGGGGACGCTCACATACGAAGCAAATCCTAGAGGATGAGATGGGATTTTTCTAAAAGGTGTTAGTTCAGAGACAGAGGCAGTGGGAAAACTCTCTGGGCAGAGAGAGGGACACACATACACACACACACACACACACACACACACACACACACACACACACACACACACACAGAGGTGAGAAAGATAGTGGTACATCTGAGGAAATGGCAAGAGTTTATTTGGATGGACCCGGCATAAATCAATTTTATTTGTGTGTTCCCTGCTTCATTTTGGAGAAGGATTTCAGACACTCTGAACTGCTCAAGTTGAGAAGTGTGAGAAATGGGGGCTGATATAATAATTAAAAAATGGCATTTTAGATCAGGCAGGGCATGTAGAGGGGATGCTGTTTCTAGAAACTCAAAGTGGCAAACCTAGCATGGTTGATTCTGGAACAGACCTGTCTTTGATATCTCCTTCCTCTCTAAGGCACAATTATTTTCAGTAATAATCATGAAATGGAGTAAATATGTTTATGTATGAACTAAAACATGTAATTGCAAATAAAAATATTTCACCTTGCATTTCACACTGTTTCCTTGATATTTTCAAATGAAATACATACTCCACGTGATCCCCTAGAACGGTAGAACTGAAGCAAATCAAACTCTACTTCTTCCTCTTTGCCATCACTGTTTATTTTTTACTTGTTGGTTAAATATAGGAATACGTATTACTACAGAGAATGGTGATACAAACTACACCTGTACTTGGAGTGAGCCCAAATGATCCTTAATTGTTACGAACTTACTCTCAAAAGCCATGTGTGTGTGCAGCTGAGTCTGCCTGTGTTAAGGGTCTACTCTAGAATTGGGAATTATCTGAATCAATTTTCCTTTTATTAATCGGCAACAAACTTGTGTCAATTTCAAGCTTATATACACATTCGTAAAACTGAATCGCAGCAATTGTTTAGAGCTTTGAACAACAAATAACTTGGGAGAACGTGAATTTTTCTCACTGACATCATTTAGAATTGCCAACTCTTGGCAACAATAAATGCAGGCTGACGTTTAGCCAGGTTTATTAGTGTTTTTAACTTTTTAAAGACAACGCACTTCCTTATTGCCTGCACTCAGACCAGACTGCTCCATTGTCCTGCCCTGGGTGTCACTAGAACTGATGTGCATGGATTCTGGAGCTAAATAAATTGGTTTAAATCCTGCCCACTCCATTTCCTAGCTGTATGATCTTCAGAAGTTGATTAACCTCTCAGTGCCCTAGTTTCCTCATCTGAAAAATGTAGCTATCGTAGAGTAGTAACTACCTCATAAAATTGTAATGAAGGTTGCATAAGTTAATATGCAAAGTGCTTAGATGAGTGCCCAGAGCATAATAAACACTTAATACACATCAGCTTTTACATAATCTGGCTCAAAATGGTAAAGTGAGACCCTGGGGGGAGAACTGAGCTGATAGCAGAGATAGGACTGAAACCCAAGTCTGCCCGATTTTAGATCAATTATCTGATCTCTCAACTATATTGATTAATCTGATTAGGGGGGTAAAGTGAATTGCCACTCTACCAGACCTGAAGACTCAGAACTTTAAAGGATGAGGAAAATTGTTTTGGGAAAATTGGATTATGCTGTTGTCACATAATAGTTTTCCAGTGTTGGACAAGGTTTGACTCAGTTTGACGTGAGGTGTTATTGCAAGGAAAATGAGATGCTACCTCTACAGAACCACTTACTGTCTACATCTGTTTACTGCTCAAAAATATGTGATTTGATTACTGTTATTACACATGGATACTATCCAGTAAAAATATAATGTGAGCTGCAAATGCAAGCTGCATATGAAATTTTACATTTCTGTAAACTGCATTACCAAAAGTAAAAGACAGGTAGAATACATTTTAATAATGTATTTTATTTAACCCAATATAGTCACATATTTTCAACACCTAATAATATAAAATTAGTAATGGAATATTTTACTTTTTTTCCCTAGTCTTTGAAATCAAGTGTGTTGTACATGAGACCATATCCCAATTTGAACTAGCTACATTGCAAATGCTCAATAAGCACAATGACTACTGTGCTAGATAGTGCAGGTATAGACAGGTACCCTAAAAGGTGTCATAGACTAGGGCAAAAAGAGTTATCAAACACTTTTGATGATTCCATGGGTTACTTTTGTATTTTGGGTAATCAAGTAAAACTGGCTTGATGGGGATCATGAACTTTGAAATATTTGAATACATATGTATATTCAAATATACATATTGAATATATATAAATATATATATATAAGACTCCAATTCCAATGAAGTAACAAATAAAGATTTTTGTAAATATCCACTCAGAGTTTAGTGCAAGAAAACAAAATAGGAAATACCACACTTTTTCCTGAAAAACAGGTATGTTTTTTTCCAGTGGTCAGATTTTGAGACTTCTCTATCTATTGAGGCGAATTGCATTGCTCCTTCTGTCTTGCCAACCAGGAAGCTCATAGCTAACTAAGTATTCTACTGTAATGGCTATCTTTAGCTGAAGTTTTTTCTAAAAGCTTTGCTTTTGGCTTTTATTTTTTTTCTCATTAGTTTTGCCTAAATAACTTTCTTATAGTTGCTTACTTATGACTTTTGAAAGTTATCTTTGGAGAATAAATGATATATAATGGAGAGCATGAATAAAACATCCTGACAAACATTCCTCAGTGTCCCTGCTTCAGACAGAGCGTTGGGTTGAATGGCATCTTTATGTGAAATGCGACTTGGAGTCTAGTATTCTTACAACAGTAATTAAACCCCACACTATAGATTCAGAAATTGTCAGAGCCTGGAAGTGTTGAGAAATGACCTAGTCTGACTCCCCGGTTTAATAGAGTACCAGAGAAGTTCAGCAACAATATTAAAGGTGTCAGGATGGCTAATGGTAGAGCTGGCCTTCAGACTGGGCTTTTTCCGGATATATGAGCTGCCTCTAAATCCATTTCAATATGATTCGAATGAGCTAATCTTCAAAGAATCATCTCTTCTTAGCGGGTGGGCAGAGGCTGGGGCAATTTAAACTTTGACATTTGCTGGGATATCGGACATGGGGTAATACAGATTTGTCTATTATTTGCTGAAGACAAACTGCGCTGGACCTGATCGATCTAGCCTGTGAAGGAGTCTGGATTCTCTATTCCTGATAATAGAGCCATTATTCATGTGAGATGACACTCCACTAACAGTTTAGACTATGAATATTGTTTTTTTTAAACCAATTACACTTGATAAAATCACAAACCAGCTAACTGTTGAAATTATTTAATATAATTTGCATTGGTTTGAGAGAGAAAGCAGACATTCTCCTTTACCAGTGGTAAATTAGTTTAAGCCTTTTGAAGAGTAGTTTGATTTATAAAACAAAAACCTTAAATATGTGCATCTCCTTTGTACCAAAAATATAGTTTCAGGTACAGTATCTATCCTAAGCCAACTTAGAGCCTCTGCTTACCTGTTCACATGAAACAAAACACTTACTTATCAGCATTTCTGATGCCTAACAGGACCCAGGAGGTAGGATAGATCCAATTATGCCCATTTTGCAGATTAAGGAAATAGGAGTTGAGAAAACTTAAATAACTAGCTTGCAGTCAAACAATAAGAACTACTAGAGGTTGAACTCAAATTCAAATCTGTCTCCAGATCTAGCACTTTAAACACTATGAAGAGTGTTCTACAGCACCCACCCACCCCATTGCCAATATATTCTATGTTAGGGTTTTCAGATAAAATACAGGACATCCAGTTAAATTTGAATTTCATATAAATAACAAATAACTTTCTAGTTTAAGTATGTTTCCAAACATTGTATACTTAGCGCACACTTATAGTAAATTATTATTTGTTGTTTATCTTAATCTCAAATTTAACTGGGCATCTATATTTTTATCTACTACCCTATTTCGTGAGTATCAGGATCTCAGGTCTGAAGACAATCAGAAGAATGATAGTGGATAGTTCAAAGCTACTCAATTGTAGTCTTGACCCAACAGAGGACACCAGGAGTTGTCTAAGGTTGGAGAGGCTGCAAGCAGTAAGACCCTTCCCTAAGACAAAACCTGCACCCAGATGGACAGAGAATACAGTGAGTGTCTTATGTTGTATTATCATTCCAAATAAATTCCAGCCTCTACTGGGGGGAATCTTTAAATTGCTTGAGTTAATCAGTGGGGCCAAATCAAAAGATAAGAAAATCTGTTGGTTGTTACATGAACTATTGTAAGGAAAACAACAGAGTCAGATCCTTGGTAAAGAAAAAACACGTTTGTGGGAGTGAGGAGGTATGAATGGCCCTATAGGTCAGAGTGAATCCATCTATTGGACATATAATTGAAAGGGAGGGGTGGAAGATAAAGGGGGCGTAGGATATGAACCAATGCCATTATAGTAATTATTAAAAAATGAGCAAACACAATCCAGATGAGTAGAGTCTGGGCAGGTTTCCTGGAAACACACCTGGTGTGTATTGAGAAAGTTTGCTGGGAGTCCGCTGTGAGGAAGTGAGCAAAGGCAGGCCTGAGCAGAGGGAGAAGTTAAATTGTGGTTAACATGGAGAACTCAGCCCAAAGCATGAGGAAGCTCCAGTGCCAGGATGCTCTGCAGGGCTGTACCTACTGAGGCAAGGGGCCTGGGTTCGTACCTCTGCACAACCAAGACCCTGGATGAGGGCTGCCCCCCAGAGTGGAGACATAACCTTGGGGGAAGCACCTTCCTGTGACTGAAGGCAATTTCCAGAAAGAGGAAAAGCAGCGCTCTTGGCACCCGGGAAGACGGGTGCATTAGTCCTGGAGGGACCTGGGTGGCACGTCACAGCATCCGCCATACACTCAGATCTGCTTGCTTATGTTAAGTTTAGCCATCCAGGAACCACTCTCCAGGGTTCTCAATGGTGTCTTTTCTTGGGATCACTCATTATTATTATTTTTAAAAGTTTGTTATTTTAAAGATGTGGGGTACAATTCAGAATTAGGTATACAAGTGGTCATTGTACAGGTAAAGTTTGGACCACCCTTTGGTACCCACTTTGCCTGGTTTGAGATCGGGTACTCTTATTGATGTTATATGCCACCCTTCTCTTCCCTGGCAGTGTCCTGCTACAGACAATCCCTTTCTTATAGTATTATGGTAAATGTTCACAGTCCACTTATGAGTGAGAACATATGGTACTCAGTTCTTTGTTTCTGTGATAAATCACTGAGTATGATAGATTCTAAATCCATCCAAGTTGCTGTGAAGTCCATAATTTTGTTCTTCTTTATGGTTGTGTAATAGTCTATCGTGTATATGTACCACATTTTTATCAAGTCCAGTTTCGATGGACAGTATGGTTGGCTCCATGTTTTTGCTACTGTGAATAAAAGGCAAGCAGGATGAACAATAAACATTGCTTTTGCAACTGATCTCGGGTTTGCAACTGATTCCCATAGTCTTCCTTTTTGATCTAGCTTCTCTTCATCTTTAGCTAATACCTACGCTGGCCTAGATATTCCAGATATACCTAATCAGTGACAGACCCTCATCTCTGAGGAGTCTGAGTCATTGTTCAGTATGCTCTTCCCTGGCTGTGGCTTCAGTACTTCCTGTTGAGATTAGTCAAGGGGTACCAAGTGGCACTCTTTGGACCACTTGAGTATCACACCCCTTCTTTCCTATGTCTGTTGTGAAAGAGTAGTGCTCTGTTACAGATAATCAAGGTCACTTACCTAACTCCTCTACATGAACCAACCATTACCCTTGCCAGCATGGTGAGTCTTTCCTTGCTCCTGGTATCTTGGCAAAAGATGTCTGAAGAGATCAAATAGCAGCTCTAATCTAAGGTTCCATGGGACTTTTACTGTGTCTCCTGGTGAGAAGTTTAGTTGTGAGGATGGCTTGAGCAAAGGGAATGGCCAGTGGATAAAGTCGTCTCCTGTGGCTATGACCAGTTCTCTGTTGTAGTGATCTGGGCACAGGCACACTTGTATTTCATCTAAGCTGCTATAATGATGTTTGGAGGAAAACACACGATGACTTCTTTGCATTTTTCAGCTATTTATTTGTTTTGGATCCAGAGCATGCCCTATAACTGAAGAATATGAAAGTAGGTTCCAAATCTTTGAGGATGGGTGACAAGAACAGACTCATGACTTCAATCCAAGAAGCTAAGATTGAGGGCAGTTTCCAACTCTAGCACAGAAGTGGAAATGTAATCAGAAAACTATTGTAGCTATGAACTGGGTGCTCTTTCACAGAAAGAGCAAAGGCTATGAAGCCAAACAGATCTAAGCATGAAGCTTGACTCTGCCATCTCCCCCAATTCTCTGGTCTTCTCAGGGACTCAGTTTCCCCATCTTTCAGAAGGGGTTTTATATATATATATAACTTGTTACCTTGCTTATTGACTAGGTGATGTCATTTAGAGATAAAGTATGTGAAATGTACATCCTAGCACCCAGCCTACTCCTGCCTAATAACTACCTATCCATTGGCCATGTCATGTTTATGATACAGACAGCTTTGAAGACACACACTTTAGAAACACTCTTATTTAGGGAATTAGAGGAGAAGGGATAAAGAGCAAAGGGGGAGCAAGCCTTCCCCAAGTTATCAGTTTTTTGTGTTCCTTAAATACATTTGAGGTAAAAATGGCAGATGAAAGAGGTTGCAGTTCGGACCCAAAGTTAGTAAACACCCAGACTTTGGTGAAATGCACAATTTGTAATGGGCTGCTGCTGCAGTGATGGGAGCAAGCACAGAACTTGTCAGTACTGGCTGTTTACAGTGAAGTAGAGAAGGGCATGAGATACCTATTAGGACTTTCTGACATTAAAGTTCAATGTGATACAATCTTTTCTTTTTCATGACTGTTCACTTAGAACATGGAAAAATCAGAACCAGAAACCATCTTTTATTCTTTGGATCAAAATAATTAATTTTTAGAAGAAAAGACCAAAGGAAAAAAATATCTACTACTTTAACTCATTTAGTTTTTACAACAACCTTGGGAGAAAGTTGTGCCTCTTTCATTTTAAGGGGGAGGGAAACAGCTGAAACATAGATAGGAAAAGTGGAATGTTCAACGTTACACAGCTAGGTTTGGATTTGAACTTCCAAGGCCTGTGCTCATTCCACTGTTTCATGCTCTTTCATTCCATGCCCATTGCCTTCCCTTTGTGATCAAATATTTTATAAAGTTTTTAAGAAATAAATATTTTCATAGTGTTATAGTCTGAATGTTTATGTGCACCTTGAATTTATATGGTTAAAATAGAATCCTTAATGGGATGATATTTGAAGGTGGAGCTTTTGGGAGGTGATTAAGTCATGAGACTGGAGGCCTCATGATAGGAATTAGTGTATTTATGAAAGAGGCCCAAGAAAGCTCAGCTATCTCTTCCACCGTGTGAGCACATGGCAAGAAGTTTTTGTCTATGAACCAGAAAGCAAGCCCTTCCCAGACACCAAATCTGCTGGTATCTTGATCTTGGACTTCCTAGCTTCCAGAACTCTAGGAAATAAATTTGTGTTGTTTAAGTCACCCAGTCTCTGGAAATTTGTGGTAACAGCCCTAGCTGATTAAAACACAGTGATTCCTGGAATATTTGGTAATGTTTACTTGGGTAAAGCAGTTAATACACCTGCAATACCATGAACTAAAGTAATAACTTTGTAGGTTACCTTCCTTGAAGGGTAATCTATAACCTACCTTGAATGGTAATCTATCAATTAATAGCTGTGAGTTGAGAGTCCATCATGCTGAACTTGTATTCCACATGAGATTATTTTGGTACCGTGACATGTTCTAAGAGCTATCATTGTTACATACAAAATTCAATAATTTCTATTTCCTGTTTAAGTTGTTCTTAAATTCTCCCCCCAAATTATTCTCACAATTATTTTTGTGAATAGTTCCTAAGTTAAATTAATCACTCATTTCACTGGCTACTTCATTGCATAGTTACTGTTCTTTCCCTTTCCCATATTATTTCCATTCTCATTCCATCCTTCTTCATTTTTATTTACCCTTCTGATTATTTTTAACCGTGGCTCCACATATATTCAAAAGAAAATTCTACGCACGCAGCAGTCGGGAGAGGCCTTTGTTGATAGCTACTTGTTTTCTTTACCTCTGAACTTAATAATTATTTCCAATGCCTTCTCTGTGTTAGAAACTGGTAAAGCAAAGATGAACCAGAGGATTCTGCCTTCCAAGGACTCATAGTATAGGTGGTGGGATGGTGAAGACACACAATAGACATCCACAATATCATGTGACAAGTCTTATTGTCAAAGTGAGAAACAAATAACAATGGAGCACTCAGTGCTCATTTGACTCTGCAGGGCATTCAGGAATTACTTTTCTGAGAAAGTGATATTTGAGCAAAGCCTTGAAGATTGGACTTTTCATGAGAGGGAGGTTGAGGGAGAAGAGTACTTTTTTTTTTTTACATGGGGATTGGCAGGCAAATTTGGCTTCATTGGAGTAGGTGGTACCTGTGTCCTCTGGGGTGGAAGCAGAAGATTGCAGGGTAGGCTACAAGAGATGGTACCAGTCTAGAGAACTAGAATGGAATCCCATTTTCAAGGTGCTGTCATATAAAGTAAACCTTAGGGTGGTTGAATGATACGGTGGGAAGTTTTGTAGTGGCAGGAAATCAGTCTAGGAAACAAGCTCAAAGTCATGGAAGACGTTATGTAACATGTTGAAGAGTTTTAAATTTTTTTCATCCCTTATGCAATGAAAGATCCTAATTTTTTTTTCAGAGAATGAAAATAGATCCATTTCATTGATTGTGGAGAATACATTGGAGAGGAGTTTAAATGCAAACTAATAGTTAAGTAGCTATTTAATTAATTCAGATGAAAGATGAATGTCTGAACATAGACTGTGGTGGAAGAAAAAAAGTCAGTGCCTTGTTTCCTCGGGTTTGCTGTGTGTTTTGGGGAAAACTAAAACACGACAATATCAGCAGCAATACTTTAAATTTTGTCGTACTTTAAAAGAACAGCTGCGATATCGAGGCAAGTATTTGTTGAGAGTATATGGTGGGTACTTTGCGCTACGTGCTGGGTGTGGTTTGCCTCAGTTTAATTTTGTTCTCCCAGCAGTCTTGGGAAGGAGGTAGGACATATATGCTTCCCATTCTGTGGAGGAAGAAACAGGCCTGAGTCTAATGAATTACTCAGGCCCAAGCTGCCAGGGAAGAGCAGAATTTGTGTATGAGTTGAACTTCATACTCCTATTCTGGGGGGTGCATTTTCTAGGATACTGGGATTAACCCGACAGGTATAGGCATCACATATTAAATGATTTCAGAGACGCTAGGCCTTAGCTTTGGTAACTGCAGGCTGGACTTCAAGAAACAGAGGAGTGAGAGATGGACAAACCCAGTGGTAAAGAAGCATAAGCATTCATTTCCCCCTATAATTACTGGAGGACGTAACTCTGATTTTAATGAATTAATCAAATATTTATTTCACCTCCACTCTGCTTCAGGGACTGTACTAAGGGGTAAGAGACTCCAATATAGGTGAGACCATAGGTTGTCTTTGAGAATCTTGTGATCTTTCAGAATTGACAGGTTGTTTTCTCAGAAATCGTTGATTCTGGGCCTAAATTCTGATGCCAATACTACACAGCTGTGTGGCTTTGGGTGTATCACTTAACCTCTCTGATCTTTGGTTTCCTTATCTGTAAAACTGAGTTAGTATTGTGCATGCTGTAGGCTGTCTGTAAAGATTGGAGTTTATATATCAATGTGCTTTGTACAGTGCAAAACACAGAGTGGGTGCAAAATCCGTGGCAGTCATTGTTGCTATTATTATTATTTAGTGTCTTTTGATCCAGTAAGGAGTGTGGAGGGGAATGACAAAACGTGAATCCTCTTCCAGAAATCAGGTGGTGGAAAAACAAACGTCCAGACTCCATGGGGAGTCTGCTGGAAAGTCTGGAAGCACACAGTGGGATGCCGGCCGGGGTCCTGGCAACCATCTAGGGCCTTTGTTCTTATTGTTCCTTTCTAAAAGCCTGGTCAGTATAAGCCTGGAGTCTCTGACTCCAATTTTGAGGGCAGAGGAAGCTCCTGAGAGGCCCATAAATATCCATTTTACTCTGCCATTTCAGCTCCTGCTTCTCAAATATAAAATACGCCCTGCTCCCTCTTTGTTCATACCCCCTGGGTTTACTCTGTGCTCTCAGAGCCCCCCCACCATAGGGACCACCCTGGGTGCACACACAGCTGGAAGTTCAAAATCAAAATGATTTTATCTGCTTCAGTCTTGACTGCCACAAAAGGCACAATGTATAACTTGGGGAAGTGAACCTGCTGTGAGTGAGCTGTTGGCAAAAGGGTCTAGAGATTTTGCTTCATGAGACTGAAGACAACGTCAAGTTAGAAAGCTCCTGATAGAAAGGACCCTTCAGTGCTCCAAGCCCTGATCACACTCAGTTTCTGGAGTCACTGTGGCCACGTAAGACTGCTCTCCCGCTCTGACACTAGCAATCAAACACATTTTTCTGCTTCAAAATGAAAATTGCTTTACTGGTATTTTTTACTGTAACAGTGGTACTAACCTATTGCAATGATTTAGACAATACAGAAAATCATCAAGAAATAAAACAAAATTATGAACTTTGCAGCAACTTGGTCAGACTTAGAGGCTATATGCTCAATGATCTATCACAGAAATAAAGAACTGACTACCACATGTTCTCACTTATAAGCAGATTTTGAACAATTATCATAATACTATAAGAAAGGAATTGGCAGTAGTGGGAAACCGCCAGGGAAGGGGGAACACACCTTATCAACAAGGGTACCTGCATAATGAACATTTGTATATCTAACCCTGAATTGTACCCCACATCTTTAAAATAAAAAATAAAAAAATAAATAAAACATAAAACAGTAAATACAACCATTAAAAAAAAGAAATAAAACATTTGGAAGGTTCTGGAACAAGTCTGCCTAGAGTTGAAGCCTAGCCCTGTTACTTATTAGTTGTGTATCCTTAAGTGGGCATCTTAGGTTCCATGTATCAGTTTCCTTGTTTATACAAAGAGAATAAAAAAAGAAGATATTTCACCGGGTTGTTAGGTGAAGTATTGCACTTAAATGCTAAACTCTTGAGAGTAATATTTGGCTCTAACTATTAGCTATTACTATTGCCATGCTGATACCTACTCTTACATTCATGTGAATGTTCATACCCCCTTACATTCATGCCTCTTACATTCATGTATTTAAATGTGCAAAGTTATATGTAAATAAATAATATTAATCATGCTTTTTTGAAACTACTTAAAAAAATTAACCCATTGTTGGATCTGTTTCATCATTATTATCTATACATTATAATCATCATTTTAAAAAGCACAATGTATAAACATGTGGATTTTAGAGCCAGATTATCTGGATTTAAACTCTGCTCTGTTGCTCACCAACTGTGTGCCCTGAATGCCCAAGTCATTTAACTTCTCTCTTCCTCAGTTTCCTCTTGGATACAAAGAGAATCAATAGTAATACCTACCTCATAGAAATATGTTGATGATAAAGTAAGTAAATATTCACTTGTAAAGAACTTAGAAGATAAAAAGTTTATGTAAGGTTTCTTTCTTTTTTTAAGGATTTAAGTAAAATTCAGAATTGGGCATACAAATTGTCATTGTACAGGTAAAGTGTGGGTCTCACGTTGGTCCCCACTTTGCCTGAAATGTGCCCCTCCCCTCTCCTGACAGTTTCCCACTGCTGTCAACCCTTTTTTATAGTTTTATGATAATTGTTCAGGGTCTGAACATTCAGGTGAGAACATGTGGTACTCAGTTCTTTGTTTCTGTGATAGATCACTGAGTATTACAGACTCTAAATCCATCCAAGTTGCTGCAAAGTTCACAATTTTGTCCTTTATGCCTACATAATATTCCATCATGTATATATACCACATTTTCTAAATCCAGTTCACTTTTGATGGGCAGTACGGTTAGTACCATGTTTTTGCTATTGTGAATAATGCTGTAATAAGCATGCATGTGTAGTTTTTGTAGAGTGATTTGAATTCTTCTGGGCATATTCCCAGAGTGAGGATTGCTGGGTTGTATGGAAGGACAATTTTTAGATCTTTTAGAGTCACCACACTGTTTTCCACAGAGGTTGTACTAGTTTACACTCCCACCAACAATGTGGAAGTGTCCCCTTTTCCCTGTATCCTCTCCAGCATTTGTTGTTTTTTGAGTTATTGATGATGGCCATCCTGACTGGAGTTAGGTGGCATCTCAGTGTGTTTTTAATTTGCAATTCTTTGATGATTAATGAGGCTAAGCATTTTTTCATGTACCTGTTGACTGTTCATATATCTTCTTTTGAGAAGTGTCTATTCATATCTTTTGCCCATTTTTTAATGGGTTGTTTACTATTTTTCTTTTTGGCATGTTTGAGTTCCTTCGGCATCTTCCTAACCAGAGAAGTGAAAGACCTTTACAACACAAACTACAAAACACTGCTCAAAGAAATCCAAGAAGACACAAACAAATAGAAAAATATTCCATGCTCATGGATTGGAAGAATCAACCTTGTTAAGAGGTCCATCTTACTTAGTGTCTATAATACTGAGTGATTTATCACAGAAACAAAGAACTGAGTGTTCTCTCTCATAAGTAGACCTTGAACAATTATCATCATGCAATAAAAAAAGGATTGGCAGTAGTTGGAAACTGCCGGGGGGTGAGGGGTGGGGTGGAGGGCAGGATTGGCAATAGTGGGAAACTGCCAGGAGAGTGCAGGGGCACACTTCATCAACAAGCGTACCTTCATAATGAACATTTGTATTCCTAACCCCAACTTGTACCTCACATCTTCAAAATAAAAAATTAAAAAAAAAAATTCCCATCCTACCCAAGGCAATCTACAGATTTAACGCAATGCCCATTACATTACCAACATCATTTTTCTCAGACCTGGATACAACAATACAGAAATTCATATGGAAGCATAAACGATCACGAATAGCCAAAACAATCAGCAGCAAAAGAAATGAAGCACGAGGTATCATACTTCCAGACTTTAAGTTTTACTATATAGCTACAATAATCAAAACAGCCTGGTATTAGTATAAGAACAGACATATAGACCAATGGAACAGGATAGAAATTCCGATAGCAAAACCTCAATTTCTCAACAAACTCATCTTCGACAAAGCCTCCACTAACAACCACTGGGGAGAGAACTTATTCAGTAAATGGTGCTGACAAAAGTGGTTCACCGCATGCAGAAGATTAAAACAAGACCTCTATCTATCACCATATACAAAAATCAACTCTAAATGGTTCAAAGATGTAGATGTAAAACCTCAAACTATAAGAATCTTAGAAAACGTAGGAGACACCCTTATGGAAATCAGAGTAGGGAACCAATTCCTGATGAAATTCTCAGATGCCTATGACATAAGAGATAAGATAAACAAGTGGGACCTCATCAAACTGAAAAGCTTCCGCAAAGCAAAAGAAACCATCAAGAGAGTGGGGAACCAGATCACAGAATGGGAAAAAAGTATTTGCCAACTGTGTATCTGACAAAGGCTTTGTTAAAAGAAGAGAGAAAGAAGGAAGCCGAGTAAGGAACACTGGATATTTTGCTTTTCTTGTGTTCCTTTCCAGTACTTCTAGTAACAGAGGCTTCTTCCCTACAGGACACTGTCCCCCATCCATCTGTTCACAGAGGCATCCTGGGACCAGAATAAGAAACTCCCATTACCAGAGTGATGAGTTCAGAGTTGACCTAAAAAAAGAGCAGAGTCCCGGGGTTCAACTACATGGAAGCCAGAATTCTTCCCCAGGCTGTTGGGCAGCATCTACAGGAAACGTCTCTTTCTCTCTGGTGTTGCTAAGTCAATGAGCATGAATCTTGAAATACTGGTGGTCATCCATTCTGATAACCCTATTTTCCACTTCCAGTCCAGCTTCTCACTTCTCCTTACACCCCAAACCTGCTCCATCCTCAGCTTTCCCCATCTCCAATCTCATGGTTCCTCAAAGACCTTGACCTCTCCCAGTCACACCACACACACAATCTGTGACACATTCTGTTGTAAGTTCCTCCAAGTATATCTAGAGTCCAGATGCATTCACCATGCCCCCTAACAGCACCCTGGGTTGAGCCACTGCAGTATCTCACCAGGAAGGCCATAATGCATCTCCACTGTTGCCCTTGTTCCCTGCCTGGGAACATCTATATTGTGATCCTTGGAACAGGTAAAGAGATCATAACGCTCTTCTACTGAAAGTCCTGCAATGACTTCCTGTTTCTTCCAGGGTAAAAATCAAAGCCCTTGAGAAGGTCTATCTAATTTGATTCCTTGCTATCTATTTGATCTCTTCTACAACTTTCTCTCAAACTCACTTCACCATAGCCCCAGGGGTCATCTTACAGCTGTGGAAACCCAGCAGCCATGCATCTACTTTGGAACTTTGAATTCTCGCCAATGGTTTTGCCTAGGACTGTCTTTTCCCCAATATTCACTTATCTGATTCCTTTGCTTCCTTCAAATTTTTACTTAAGGTTAATCTTCTCTATGAGGTACATGCTAATCAACCAATTATCTAATTTGGCAACTTATTTACACTTTACTATTCATTTACATGTTCTGTATTTTTTTCTAATAGTAGTTATCACCTATCATTCTACATAATTTACTTGTCCATTATCTTTATTGTTCATAATCTACTTCCTTAAAGCATCACACATTATAAAATACATGCTTTTGGGGACAGGATATTTTTCCCATTTTGTTCATTAATATATCTCAAGAACCTCAACCAGTTCCTGATATATAGTAGGTGCAAAATAAATATTTTAAATTTTAATAATGAACTAATCAAAATAAATATTTTGAATTTTGATATTGAATTAATCATTTGAGTTCACATTTTGCCAGTACCTAAAGCCAGATCTACCCTTGAAATTTTTGGTTATGTAAACAATAAATTACTTATTTTATAATTAACTAGTATGAACTAGCATTCTGTCACTTTTAAGTAAAAGAGTTTAAAACAAATTACACAATATACTATTGTTTGGCTATACCCTTGATATCTTACCGATAGACATTTATGCAATTTCCAAATGTTTTCATAATAAATCACACCTCATGAACGTTATTGCATATATACATTTGTAACTAGCCCAATTATTTTTTCTAAGGGTGAATTCATTCCCATAAAAATTGCAGAAGTAAAATTTCTGGATCAAAGATTTTTGAAATATATTGCCAAATTGCACTCTAGAATAGATATTCCAGTTTATAATTCTGCCAACAGTAGATTAGGGTGTTCCTTTTCTCACATTCTGCCAACACCAAGAGGAGAAAAGTACTATCTTATTGCAGTTTAAATTTAAGTTTTCTTGTTAAGTAATAAGGATGCATGTTTTTAATGTTTATGATCCTGTGACATTTTTAATTATTATATCCTTTGCCGGTTTAAAAAAATATATTTACAATCTGAATTAAAAACTCCCTTACATGTCTTAAATTTATGTTATGAAAAGCATTTTAGCATTTTTAGACTGATGACCAGCATTTAGTAAGTACCTGTCTGTGCCATACACAGAGCTAAGAACTTCATCTAACTGTTTTTTGAAATTTCATGGAACAGCAAAGCAAACACAACTATCTCTATTTAGCAAGCACATTTAACTTTATTTAACATATTTAGCATGCTGAGGCACAAGAGAGGTTAAGGGATTTTTTTTCCAAGAGGAACCATCCACTTTGTGGAACAGATGAAATGAGATCTGAGCTTTCTTGGCTCTTGGTCAAGAGTATCCCTTAGGCTTTTCTGTCCTATTCTGCCTCATTTCTGCTTGGGTGCACCTGACCATCACCATTTTTTTGTGGCATACCTGGGGCAGGTGGAACTTACTGTCTTAGGAAGTTGACACTATCCTGTTGATCCCCGTAAAAGGCAAGGGGAACAGCATGTTATAAGATGGGCATGTAGAAGAAGTGGAGAGAAGGAAGCAGGATATCAGTTCAGCCCATGTCACTATGGTGCTGTGTTTGGATAGGTATTGGTATTTCTGTTTCACAGAGTACTATCTCTGTACAAGTACTTCTGTCTAAGAGAATGACTAGTAATAGCCCCTCAAATTTTGAGGCTTCTTATCAGAAAGCTTATATTGATACTTATATGACAACACCAAAAAGATTTGAAGTCTGAGCAGTGTAGGACATTAACCTTTGTCCAAGATATTTGTAGTGGTTAGTCAGGGCATTTTGGTTATTTATGATGGAAATCCACCTTGGCTGGATTCAAGGATTTTATTGAATGTCATAAAGACATAAGGAAGAAGAGGATAAACTAAAGTCAGGAACTTAATTACTAGCCAGCTTTTTCCCCTCACTCACCCTTGCTTCCTCCCACAAGTCCACTTCTTTCTTCCTATTTCTGCTTTACTGTTCTAGACTGTAGATTAAAAGGGTTGTATCTCCTTTTAATCCCTGTCTCTCTTTCTCTTTCTCTCTTCTCTTTCTTCCTCTCTCATCCTCTGTTAAAATTTACATGTTGAAGTACTAATCCCTATTTAGTATTTACAAATATGTAATTGGAAATAGGGTTTTTAAAAAGATGATTAAGTTAAAACGATACCCTTGGGTAGTTCCTAATCCAATATGACTGGTGTTCCAATAAGAAGAGGAAATTTGGACACACAAAGAGCCACTGGGGGCGTGTGTGTACGAAACAAAAACCATATGAAGGCACAGGGAGAATGTGGCCGTCTGTAAGCCAAGGACACAGGCTTCAGAAGAAATCTTCAGAGGGAGCTTTGTCCTGCTGATACCTTGATCTTGAACTTCTAACCTCCGTAATTATGACAAAATAAAAATCTGCTGTTACTGCCACCCAGTCTGTGGTATTTACTTATGGTAACCCTAACATAGTAAACCCCTCTTCTCAATCTCTCTCTCTCTCTCCTTCCCATTCCCTCTCATCCTTTCTCACCCCTCCTTTCTCTGTTACAGCTTAATAAAATTCCTCTAGTTGAACCACATTTGGTTGCACACCCAATTATTATAGCCAAAGGTCAAGGTATCAAAAATTCTCAGTAAATAATAGATTTAAAGTGGGACAAGGGAAGGATAAACAGTTTCCTCCACGTACTCTAGAAAGAGGAAAGCCTTCCTACAAGTGGGGGAGAAGGGCTGATCAGAGGCATGTTTTGATGTCCTCTGAACACTCATAGGCTATGTCAAAGGCGGTCATTGATTGGACAGGCAAAGGATTCTGAGAGTTTTTCCAGGGACAAGGCAAATATTCTAACTCTGGGTGTCAGGTTTAATAAAAATCAGGAAGAGTACCGAAAGAACAAAACAAACACACAAACAAATAAACAGAATCCAGGGAGTCAGTCTGGAAGTTACATGAAGAGATTAACTTATTTTACTTCATGGATAGGTTTTACTAATGTAGCAATAAGATTGAAAATATCGGTTGGGATTGGTGGCTCAGCCTGTAATCCCAGTACTTTGGGAGGCCGAAGTGAGTGGATTGCCTGAGTGCGGGGGTTCGAGACCCACCTGGGCAACTTGGCGAGAACTAGTCTCTACAATAAATCAAAAAATAAAGCTGGGCATGGTAGCGCGTGCCTGTAGTTCTGGCTACTTAGAAGACTGAGGCAGAAGGATCGCTGGAGCCCAGCAGGTTGATGCTGGAGTGGCCATGAATGTGCCACGGCACTCCAGTCTGGGCAACAGAGTGAGATCCCAACTAAAAAAAAAATTGTATTCTGATAAAAGTCCAAAACTTGATGTTGGAAACCAGGGTTGAAGTATTTGTTTTTTACTATTGTGGGGATCTTAAGTAAGTTACTTGCTATCTATGAGCCTCCAAGAACTTAGATTCAAAGTGGAAGTAGTAATCTCTACCTTGTCTATGATACCTGGCACATAATAGATGCTCAATAAATAAATGCCTGGCACCAAGTCTTGCAATATAATATATTGCAGCGTTTTGTGAACTAAGTACCCTAACACTGTAAAAGATTATTCTGTCATCATCTAGGTCTACAGATCTTAAAAAAAACATGCAAAGATATGGGGAAAAGGCTCTAAGTTTATTTATTTATTTTATTTTTATTTATTTATTTATTTATTTATTTATTTGAGTTGGAGTCTCACTCTGTCGCCCAGACTGGAGTGCAGTGGCCGCTCCCGTCCACCGCAGCCTCGACCTGCTGGACTCCGGCGATCCTTCCGCCTCAGACTTCCGAGTAGTCAGAATTACAGACATGCGCTACCATGCCCGGCTGATTTTTTGATTTATTGTAGAGATGAGGTCTCGCTGCCCAGGCGGGTCTCGAACCTGCAGGCTCAGGCAATTCACTCACCTCAACCTCCCAAAGTGCGGGATATTTATTTATTTTAGTATGAAGCCTATTTCATATATTTTAGCTTGATGTAAAAAGTGTGGCACATCAAAATTGTGTGAAACGGTGAGGTATGCATTATTAGTGTCTAATACTATTCAGTTTTCCCTTTT
Source organism: Carlito syrichta (assembly GCF_000164805.1). Classification (NCBI taxonomy): domain Eukaryota; kingdom Metazoa; phylum Chordata; class Mammalia; order Primates; family Tarsiidae; genus Carlito; species Carlito syrichta. The sequence continues at coordinate 343,452 of NW_007253364.1, read as the reverse complement.
GTCCTGTGCATTTTGAACGGGACTTTCCAATTCCCTTGCAGTTGGACAGAGTCACACTGACAAACTGTGACCAAGGAATCAAGAAAAGGAATTGGTTGTGCTGCTTCTAGGTTGAGACAATGAGAAACTCCTGCACAGATCTCATGTGGATCTCACTACAGTTCTGGTGGTGCTATAGCTTGATGGTGTCCCCCAAAAGTTCATGTGTCAAGTTCTTAATTTCTCAGTGCCACAGGGTTGGGAAACAAGGCCTAGTGGGAGGCGTTTTGGTTGTGAGGGCTCCACTCTTATAATTGAATTCACATAGTCCCTGCAGATGTGAGCTAGTTTTAGTGGGGGTTAGTTATCATGAGAGCAAATGATTATAAAAAGCAAATTTGGTTTCCTCGCTGGACATGTGATGACTTTACCAGGTTTTGAAGCAGCAGGAAGTCCGTGACAGATGCAAGAATCATCCTTTTGGGCTTCCCAGCATCCAAAACTATGAGCCAAAATAAATCTTTTTTCTTCATAAGTTATAGCAACAGAAAAATGGACCAAGAAAAATGGTATTCATGGAGAAAGTCTCATATTGAGTTTACAGAGCCCCACATAGTTGTTCAAACCAGACTGGCATTGCATGAGTGAGAAGTCTCAAGATTAAGAGTTTCACATCTTTAAAATATAATAAAGAAACTAAAAAAACCCAAACCTGTATGTTGAAAGTCAGTGTAAAAGAAAAAAAAAAAGGTTGTATACAAAGGAGGGTTGATTCCCTGTGTGTGTGTGGGGTCGGGGGGAGGTAATAAGATACTGCTTAGTTTTCAGCAATTTGGGACACAGCTATGCATATTTTATGTTAATCAATCTTTTTTCCCTACTTATTTATTTTGTCATTTATTTAGGTCAGTATGGATTCATGGATACATATTTTACACTTTTTTTGAGTCGGGGTCTCGCTCTGTTTCCCAGGCTAGAGTACAGTGGCATGATCATGGCTCACCATAGCCTCAACCTTCTGGGCTCAGGCAATCCTCTGCCTCAGCCTCCCAAGTAGCTGAGACAATGGGCACATGACACCAGGCCTGGTTAATTAAAAAAAAATTTTTTTTTTCGCTGTGTTACCCAGGGTGGTCTCCAACTCCAGGACTCAAGCAATCCTCCTGCCTTGACCTCTCAAAGTGCTGCGATTGCAGGCGTGAGCCACTCTGCCTGACCCTAATCAACCATTTCTTTTTCTCACTCTTCTTCCTTCCTTGATGAACAGTCTGGTGGCAGTTAAAGTTATAATTTAGGTTTCAGATAAGAATGCAATTGAATCATTAACCACCTCATGATATGGTAGTTCATAGGATTTTGTGTCTCCACTGTGTTGGAGATCAAAGTTGTTCCCTTGCCCAAAGAATAGTAATGGCATCTAAGTGACAAAAGTGTCTTTTCAATAAACAATGCTGAGAAAACAGGATATTCACATGCAAAAGAGTGAAATTGGTTCCTTATCTTGCATTGCACACAAAAATCAACTCAAAATGAAATAAAGACATAAAAATAAAACTTGAAACTGTACAACTTCTAAAAGAAAATATGGGGGAAAGTCTTTTTGACATTAATCTTGGCAATGAATTCTTGGATATGACTCCAAAACCACAGGCAACAAAAGCAAAAATAAACAGATGGGACTACATCAGACTAAAAAGCTTCTGCACAGCAAAAGACACAATCCACAGAGTGGAAAGGCAGTCTACAAAATGGGAGAAAATATTTGCTAACCATGCATCTGATGAGGGGTTAATATCCCAAATATATAAGTAACTCCTATAATTCAGTAAATAAAAACCCAATCTGATTAAACTGGGTAAGGGAGCCGAGTAAACATTTCTTCAAATAAAACATACAAATGGCCAGTTGGGATATGAAAAGGTGCTCAACATCACTAATCATCAGGGAAATGTGAATCAAAATCACAGTGAGATATTCCCTCACACCTGTTAAAGGTGGCTATTATTAAATAAATAAATAAATACCAAGAATTGGTGAGGATTTAGAGAAAAGGGAACCCATGAACACTGTTGGTAGGAATATAGATTGGTGCAGACACTACGAAAAACAGTATAAAAGTTCATCAAAAAATTAAAAACAGAACTATCAGATGACCCAGCAATCCCTCTTCTGGAGATATAGCCAAAGGAATTGAAATCAGCATCTGGACAAAATCTGCACTCTCATGTTCATTGCAGCATTACTAACAATAGCCAAGACATGGAAGCAACATAAATATCCATCAATGGACAAATGGATAAAGAAAACATGATAGAGTAGTGCTCCTGCTCCCTTATCCTCAAGGGATACATTCCAAGACCCCCAGTGGATGGCTGAAATCACAGATAGTACTGAACCCTATATATGCTATTTTTTCCTGTACTCAGGTATTTACGGTAAAGTTTAATTTATAATAGATGCAATAAGAGATTAACAATAACTAATAATAAAATAGAATAATGGACAGATTTTTTTTGCAAGTTCAAAAGCTATGTGAAGGTGTAAAACAAAACCAAAAACAAACAAAAAAAGCAATGCTCAGGAATGCAGGGGGATGTATATTACAGTTCTAAAGTACTAGTCCCTGACTTCTGATCTCAGACTCCAGCTATAGTCTTTTAAAATTTTTTACCCAAGACAGGTCTTGACTTCTGCTGATCTTAGCTAAAATATGACTTTCTCTGTTCCTGAATGGTGGTTATTTTAAATCTACAAAACCACAAAGTTTACATTAAATAAAACATGCTAGTACTTTGCCTCTCTGCAATATACTATTTCCATTGTTTTGGTATAATTTAGTATGGTTTATGATAGTCTCTCTTCTTCAGAATGATAAAAAGACTAAAATTCTTTAACTCTTCCAGTTATTCACCACCTATCTCACATGTTGATTTTTAAATATTAGTTTTCTCTTCTTTTTATACTCCTAAATCGATCCAAACCATTTTTGTCTAATTAATTTGCATTGTTTAGGTTTACCTACAATTGCATTCATTTTTAAAATTCAGCATTCTCCTTTGCAGCATATATTTTCTTTCTGGGTTTACTTTCCTTCTTCATGAACTGCATTGTTTATTTTTTAAGGTCTGTTAGAACTTACATCTCTCAAATTTTGTCTTATAATTTCTTTCTTACATTCTCATTCTTGACAGTATAAGTGTTTACAGTATTCTAAGTTGACAGTTATCTTCTTTCAACAATTTTATGATATATGTTTCTAATGTTGCTGAAAAGAAGCTAATGTTGGTCTGAAATATATTCTTTTCTAGGTAAGCTGTTTTTTTCCTCCCTAATCGTTTCTTCTTCTTTTTTTTGAACTGGAGTCTCACTCTGTCGCCCAGGCTAGAGTGCAGTGGCATGCATGCTCATGGCCATCCTAGTGCTGACCCACTGGGCTCTGGCGGTCCTTCCACCTCAGCCTTCCAAGTAGCCAGAACTACAGGCGCACGCTGCCATGCCCAGCTAATTTTTTATTTATTGTGCAGACGAGGTCTTGCCAAATTGCCCAGGCTGACCTCGAATCCGTGGGCTCAGGCAAACCACTCACCTTGGCCTCCCAGCGTGCCGGGATTATAGGCTGAGCCACTTGAGCCTGGCCCCCCTAATTGCTTCTAAGACTTCTTCTTTATCTTTGGTTTCTTGAAATTTTTACTAGGATGTCTAGATTTGGATTTACTTTGACTTACCCTTTACATAATTTTTACTATGAACATTCATGCTTTTGATCAATTCTGGAAAATTCTCAGATATCATTATGTCTGACTTCTCTCCATTTAATCTATTCTCTCTTTGTGGCACATAGACGTCTCTTTTATTCTCTTTGCTGCATTATGGGTATTTTCATCAAATCTATTTTAAATACATGTTCCTTCTAAAGAGTTAGTTGTTGCCAATTTACTGTTTAACTTGTCTTTTGAATTTTCAATTTCAATGACTGTCTATTGACAGTTTCAATTTCAGTGATTTCCATTTCTGGAAATTCTATGTGTCTGTTCTTTTTTTCCCCTACAGTATTTTTGTCTTATGTTTCTAATTTTTCTTTTATGCCTATGATAATTCAGCACATTTATTTTATAGTCTCAATCTTATGTTTATATTATTTGAAATACTTGGTGTTCTAAATAAATTTATGTTGTCTTCTGACATTACCCATGGTTTGCTTGCCTGTTATATGAGCACCAGTTTAGTAAAGTGTTAAGAAAACATTTTGAGGCCAGAATGCATGGGTTTTAATCTCAAGTCTGCCATTTATTAGCTAAGTTTTCTTGAACTAGTTACATAAACATGAACTCTTCATGCCTCATCTTCCTCAAATGTAAACTGTACATCTCAATGTAATTTATCTTATAGAAATATTATGTGTTAATATTGTATTTAAAATAATTGGAAGAGCTTGACACAGCAATTGATCATAAACTACTAACTCTGCCATCACCACTAGTGATGATCACCACCATCATCGCTAGTTTCGTCTGTGAACTCATCTTTAGTATGGCTTTGTCTTTCCGAGTCCTGGCGTGGTGAGGGTATTCCTACATGGTAGTTTCCCATTTCTTTCTCTCAACATCTCAGGTCTGGACCTATGTTTTATTTTAATATACTGGGTTTTGTGTTGCTGGACTAGGGGTCTGTGTATATTGAACTCTCAAATCTGAGGCTAAGTAGGCTCATATTAGGGCTTGGGGTGGCCTGATAAGTAGAAACAGTTGTTTCTGTCTGCCTGCATGTCTCGTCTTTCTGTATTTCACTACCTTTCTGTTGTCTCTGTCTTTCTTCTCACCTCTCACATTTATACATTTATTTTATTTCTTGACTTCCTTTCGTTGTTTTTTATGACCTTACTGCAAGAATCTGTTAGTTTATTCCCCAAGTCTAGCTCAATTTTTGACTCAGAATAAGAACTCATTATATATTTGTTGAGTAAATGAGCACATTTCCCCCTTTAGGAAATAGGCAGCAATTTGCTGTTTTGGATCTAAGTTGAAAATGTATCACCTATTATAAGATACTTCTACTACCATGCTATACACATTCACATTACTTTCATCATTACTACTGATATATCAGTTGCACAAATGCTTTCAATAGTTATTCTCTACCAAGGACTTTTTCTTAAATTGCATGCATAAATTTAGAAAATTGTCATATTCCCCTTAGAGGAAAGGTCCTATAATTACTCCTTTTTTACTGACAAGGAAGTAGAGAAGTTAAATAATTTGTTTTACTTCAGTGTTTCTCAATTAAGGACAAATTTGCCCCATTTTCAGGGTATATTTGACAGTGTCTGGAAACATTTTTGGCTTCCATGGAAGGAGAGAGAGGTGCCACTAATATCTTCTGGGGAGAGTCCAGGAAGGATATGAAACATCCTACAATGTATAGGATTATACACTTGTAATAAAAATGATCTGGTCTCAAATATTAATTGTATCAAAGTTGGGAACCACTAAGCTAGAATACACAAGCTTTTGTTTCATTACTTTTAGCTTCATGTAAGCTTTAGTATGCATAACCCTATAGTTTTATAAATAGCATGTGTCTGAATTGTTTGAATCTACCTGTTATTTTTAATCTATTAATACGTGAGTTAGATTAGTTTATATTTATGCAATTGCTGATATAGTTGAGCTTATATCTACCCTCTAAATTTATTATTGCAGCTTGCTACTTTAATCCTTTATCTCTTTTAAAAGATGATATTCCTATCAAAGGCCATAATCCTCTTAATATTATTGTGGATAATGGAAGGACTAAATGGTGAGAAGATAACTGAAAATTAAATAGTTTGGGGAAGAAGACCCCTCCCTTTTCACTATCTATAAAATGAGGTCATTGGATTAGACAATTTTAAAAATCGAACATAAGGACAATAGGTAATAAAATTGTACTGTATTTGGGATTCATGCTAAACAGGTATAGGTAGACCTCATTTTATTATGCTTTGCTTTATTGTGCCTTGCAGATATTGTGTATTTTACAAATTGAAGTTTTGTGGCAATCCAGCATCAAACAAGTCTATTGGTGACATTTTCCCAACAGCATGTGCTGTTTGTGTCTCTGTGTCACATTTTCATAATTCTTGTCGTAGTTTAGCTTTTTCATTATAGTTATATCTGCTATGGAGAGCTGAAATCAGTGATCTTTGATGTTACTAATGTAATTGCTTTGGAATGCCACATACTGCACCTATATCAGATGGCAAACTTAATTGATAAATGTTTTGTGTGTTCTGACTGCTTTATCGATCGGCCAGTCTCTCATCTCCCAGTCCCCATCTCTCTCCTTCTCCTCGGGCCTTCCTGAGACACAATGATCTTGAAATCAGGCCCATCCTACAATGGACTCTTAAATTTTCAGGTGAAAGGAGAGTCACATTTCTCTCACTTTGTATGAAAAGGTAGACATGATTAAGCTTAGGGAAGAAGGCAAGTCAAAAGCCAAGATCAGCCAAAAGTTAGGACTCTTGCACTAAACAGTTAGCAAGCTGTGACTGCAAAGAAAAGGTTTTTGAAAGTAATTAAAAATGCTATTCTAGTAACTATACAAATGACAAAAAAGTGAGAGAGTCTTAACTGATATGGAGAAAGTTTGAGTGATCTGGATAGAAGATAAACTGTCCACAACATTCCCTTAAACCAAACTGTAACCTGAGAAAGACCCTGACTGTCTTCAATTCTATGAAGGCTGAGAGAGATGAGAAAGCTGCAGAAGAAAACTTGGAAGCTAGCAGAGGCTAGTTCATCGGGTTTGAAGAATGAAGCTGTTTCCATAACCTAAAAAATATAACATGATGCAACAAGTGCTGATGTGGAAGCTGCCGCACATTATCTAGAAAATCTAGTAATATTATAGATGAAGGTGATTGCATTAAACAACAGATTTTCAATGTAGGGCAAACAGCTCTATATTTGAAGAAAGTACCATCTGGGACATTCATAGCTAGAAAGCAGAAGTGAATGTCTGGTATTGAATTTTCAAAGAATAGACAAACTCTCTTGCTCATGTAACTGGTATCTTTTTAGTTGAAGTCAATGCTCATTTACCATTCTAAAAGTCCTAGAGGCCCTAAGAATTATGATCAGTCCACTCTGCTATGCTCTATTAATGGGAAAACCGAGCCTGGATGATACCACATCTGTTTACTTTACAGCATGGTTTATTAAATATTTTAAGCCCACTGTTGAGACCTACTGATCAGAGTAAGTTTTTTTTAAAAAAGTGCTGCTCATTGACAATGCATCTGGTCGCCCAAGAGCTCTGAAGAAGATGTACCAGGAGATTCATGTTGTTTTCATGCCTGTTAACATAACTATTTATAGCCCTAGGTCAAGGAATAATTTTGACTTGCAGGTCTTATTATTCAAAAATGTTTTATAAGGATCTATCTGCTATAGATAGTGATTCTTTGGATGGACCTGGGCAAAGTAAATGGAATACATCTGGAAATATTTCATCATTCTAGATGCCATTAAGAACATAGGAGATGGTCAAAGTGTCAACATTAGTAGGAATTTGAGAGAAGTTGATTCCAATCCTCATGGATGGCTTTGAAAGTTTCAAGACTTCAGTGGAGGAAGGAACTGCAGATATGATGGAAAAAACAAGAGAAGTAGAATTAGCAGTGGAACCTGAAGATGAAACTGATTTCCTGCAATCTCATGATTAAACTTGAACCCATGAGGAGTTGCTTCTTACAGATAAACATAGTGTTTCTTTTTTTTTTTTTTTAGAGAAAAATCTTTCCCAGTGAAGATGCTGTGAATAATGCTGAAATGACAACAAGATATTTAGAATATTGCATAGACTTAGCTGATAAAACAGTAGCAGATTTTGAGATTGGCTTTAATTTTGAAAGAAGTTCTACCTTGAGTTAAAATTCTATTAAATAATATCACATCCAATATTACATAACTTAGTTGATAAAACAGTAGCAGATTTTGAGAAGACTGACTTTAATTTTGAAAGAAGCTCTACCCTGAGTAAAATTCTATTAAATAAACATCACATCCTACAGAGAAATCTTTGGGGGAAGAAAGTAAATCAATGTGGCAAACTTCATTGTCCTATTTTAAGAAATTGTCTCAGCCACTCTAGCCTTCACCAATCATCCCCGTGATCAGTTAGCAGCTATTAACATCGAGGTAAGAACCTCCACCAGCAAAACAGTCATGACTTGCACAAGGCTCACGTGACTGTTAATATGTTGCAGCAATAAAACATTTTAAATTAAAGCATGCTCAGTGTTTTCTTAGGCATAATGCTACTGTACACTTAATAGTCTACAGCAAAGTATAAACATAACTTTATATGTACTGGGAAATAACATTGTGTAACTTGCTTTATTGAAAGTATTGGCTTCATTGAGGTATTTTGGATGTATGCCTGTTGATTTTAGCTACTTTTGTCAGACAAGCAAAAACATGTGTAACTATGTAAAAGGGTAGAAATGCTAATTTGTTTCCCTTTTTTACTATCCATAACATCACATTGTTCTCACCTTCAAATACCTATGTAACAAATCATCACATGTACCCTATGATTATAAAATAAAGAATATATATGTACATAATACTTATTGTTAAAAATTGGATTTAAAGGTTTTTTTTGTAGCAGAGATTTTACTTTTGCTCATTGAACATTGATGTACCTCCTCCCCTGCACACACACACTTTTACACATTCTTGCAGATAGACAGAACCATCTGGCTCCTTCTGACCAAAATCACTTCTGGACTGAAGCATTTAAGAGTTACTTTGTGATCCTCCGTCTATCTCGTTTACCATTATGAATAACTACTAAGATTCCTTTTGAGATGATAAAGTCTTCATCAGTCTGGGTCTCCAGTGACAATATTAGTCAAAGATACTGGATGACATCTTATGTGAGTAAAAATAGAAGACAGCTTTTGCTGTGTTAAGCCACAGAGATTTTAGAGTCTGTTTTGTCCTTGTAGCATAGTCTATGTTATACCTCTCAGGGTCAGAGCTAGCTGAGAAAAAGTTTGACTCAGAATTTTTTTACCAGATTTATTGAGGTATAATTGACAGATAAAAATTGTATGTATTCAAGGTATACCATATGACAATTTGATGTATGTGTACACTGTGCAACGATTACTGCACTCAGATTAATTAACACAGCCATGACCTTTGTAAAGGAATAGAATGGTAGGTACAGAGAGAGGATGGTAAAATGATTTACCTTTTTCGTTGTGTTTCTATGTTACTTAGTTCTTCCTCAAGTACAGCATATGCCTCTCTGAATTGTAGTATATATTTTTTTCATAGTGCTCAGTTTCACTAGATCTCAAGATCTTCATTCAAGACGATGCTTTAGGGTTTCTCCTTTTCACTATACACTTAGTATGGTGCCAGAAAAAAGGTCCATGGATGTTGAGCAAAATTAATATACACTGGATCTTACATAAATTTAAGTGTTCGGCAAATTCTTGGTTGGATAAATGAATGAATGTCGATTTGAATACATGAAAGAATGGATAAGACCAGGAAAACATGTACAGGGAAAGAGGGATGAAGGGATGGATGCTCTTATTGACCGTTCTTGTTACAGGACCCTATAAGTGAGAGTCAGAGGGTCTTGAGACAAACTCCTTGTATTTAATGATCTGTGTTATGCACGCGATCGTGTTAAATTTGCTTGGGCACAGTAAGGGATGTGACAGGAAACCAGCTGCCATTCCCCGGTGGTGGTGTCCTTGGTGGTGGTTGGAGAGGAATAAGCGTTCCCTGGACTTGTGCACATGTGGGCACTGTATTCAGTGGGGCAAGAGGGCGAGTGATAACATATCAGGAAAGACGCTGTTATGATACCTTTATTAGTCCAGGGCTTAAGGAAAGTTGTCAAACCTGGGTGGGGAGGACAAGTATAGGGACAGAGAATGATGCTTCTGGAGGCTGAACTAGTCTATTAAGTGGTCCAGGTTTGGCTTGGAGCCTGGGAGGTGGCAATGCTCAAGGACCTAAGAAAGTAGCCTGGATAAAAGACTGAGCCTGATGACTGCTTTTGGGTCCAACTCCCAGGCAGTCTGTACTTGGCTGCCGGGAGCACTCCCCACGTGGCTGGTTTCTAAGTGAGCCAGGGATGTCTGGTTTTTATGCATCTACTCTGAGATTGCAGATAGGACTCCCTCCAGCCTTGTATTATTTTTATGCACTTGTTTTACTAACAGTTGTAGGATGGAGTGAAATAGTTGGTGTGCTCAAGTCTTGCACTCTGGAAACAGACAGGAGCCTGTTGATTGACCCTGACCTGTGGGGCGTGTGTAGGGTGGGGAGTGCATTTCAGCTATTCTAACAGAAGTGATTCGCGTTTATTGGACACTTCCTAGATTCTTGGGTGATATTAAGCACATTTTCTTAAAAACAAAATTCGCACATTTAAATTCAGTAGTGGAACTTTATGAGAATCATTCAACCTTCTCAGGTCTCAGTTTTTTCATCTCAGAAATGGAAATAATAATTCTGTGACTTCACGGAACTGTTGTGAGTATGAATGAGCTAATGCAAGCCAAAAAATTTAAGAAAACTCGACACAGAGTAAGCCCCCAGTCACTATGTTATTGATTTCTGCCGTTATTGTTGAATCCTTACCACAATTCAGTGGGTCCCATGATTATTCTTACTTTCCTGATACAGAAACTGGGGATTAGTTCATGAAGCCTGTAAGTGATGCAATGAGAACAAAAACCTATGACTGTCTCCCTCTGGAGCTTGGACTCTGAGTCACCGTACTGAGTTGAATTGTGTCTCCAAAATTACAGAACCTCGGAATGTGACTTTATTTGGAAATAGGGTCTTTGCATACATACTTAGTTAAGATGAAATCACACTGGACTAAGATGTGCCCTAAATCCAATATGACTGGATGTCCTTATAAGAAAATAAGTTACATTGGGCCATGTCCAAGGAGAAAGGCAAGTGATCGTAGAAGCAGAGACTGGAGTAATGCATCAACAACCTAAGGAATGCCAAGAGTTGTCGGGAGCCACAAGAAGCTAGGAAGAGGCACAGAAGGATTTTTCACTAGAGTCTCCAGAGGGGAGCATAGCCCTGACTACAACTGAGGTTTGGATTTCTGGCCTTCAGATCTATGAGACAATAAGTTTCTGTTGACTTAAGCCACCTAGTTTGTGGTAATGCTTCATCATGCCAGGGCTAACAAAGTAAGATGGCCGCTATACTCCTTGCTAGACTGTTGGTCCACTCCTGGATGGAACTTCTGTTTTGGGGGATAGAAAGTCTGGGATTCTCTGTGCAGTTTTTCCTGCACCTAATTGGCTAGGTTATTTTTAAATTTAGCTTGTGAAGTTCATATTGAGGGATTTTTTCACTTTTCAGGAGTCAGAGTCTACACCCCAGTATTCAAGTTTTTAAAGGCAGACTTGCAAAAAGGATTTGTGAAGATGCCTAAAGGGTAAGAAAAGTCTTTGCCTCTGGGCAAAATGATTGAATAATAATAATCCCAAACATTATCATGCCAAGCACTATACTAAGCACAATAAATGAATTATCTCAATCTCGTTTAATCCTCATTAGACATGATAAGGTAGCTACTATTATCTCCATTTTACAGATAAGAACACTAGGTCAGAGTGTAAGCAGCATGTCCCACTAGGATGAAAGTGGACTGGACTGTGGCTCTTGTCCCATGCCCTTAAACGTCAGCCCTGATGCCCGAGAGCTTTGCTGGAAGCTTTGGTGGAAGCAAAATCACTGGAAATAATCAAACCTCATTTGCACCTAATAGTCTATATTCTCTGTTATATTAGATGATGATGAAAATAACTCTGTCCACCTTGAGTCAAGTGCAATTTAAATGACTGGAACTCAGAAAAATCAAACTGCTGTTTTCCGCTTGAGAAGCAACAAAAGAAAAGAAAAAGAAGGACTAATCAGAGGTTATTTTGGAATCAGAGGCTAGTTCTTATGTGTATTTCACTAAGAAAACATCAAAATGATGTCCCAGAGTGTTTCTGTGGCTCAATGTAGGTAGTTTGTTAAATAAAACATTTTTTAAAATACAAAACTTTTAAGCTAGGAATAAAAATGACAATTTAGTGTGTACCTTTGAAGTGCAAGACCTTATTTTATACGTTTTCACATTAATTCTTACTACAACCTGCAAGGTAATCATCAAATAACCCTATTTTACAGATGATGAAAGTGGAACTTGGAGATGATGTCATGTGACCTACTTTAGGTTAAAAAAATGTTCTCATCTCTCTGACTCCAAATGATACTTATAACTAACATACATTAAGCACTTACATTCCAGAATGTTCCAGGGCCTATTTTAAAGGCTTTAACATAGACTGACTGACTTAATCCTCACAGCAACTTCAAGAAGTAGGCTGCTATTATCCCTGTTTTAAAATGGAGGCATTCAAGTGGGTTAAATCATTGTCTCAGGTCACCATGTGACAGAATGAGGATTTGAATCCAGGTGGCTCGTTACAGAGCTTGTGCTTTCAAATAAGCAGCACTCAGTAGATACAGTAATAGTAGTAATTATAGCATTAGTGATGATAAAACAATAATGTATAACCAACTTAAGAAACGTTTGTTGATCAGAATTTCCCTTAGATGGCATGTCCAGATTTGAGAGGCTACGAGGGAAGTTGATTGGTTCAAAGATTTGGGAAAATTGGAATTTCCTGGTAGGAAGGGATGGGATAAAGAAGAGAGATGAGAAAAGGAGGGCGGCTATGGAGCAGGCAGGCATTTGCGTGCTCTATCATAGTTCAACTGTGTTGGGTAGACATTGAAAAAGGATATGAGGCGCACAGACATTGAAAAAGGATATGACTGACCAGGGGCAACACTAGGGGATACTAGAACCCAAGATGTGAAATGGATCAGAAGAATATAATTGTCCAGGAGTTAGAAATTGGGAGAAGAGGTGGAGTTTGAGAGGCAGTGACTTTGGGGTTGGGATAGAAGAAGACAATTTCATCAGATTTTCAAGGGTGTAGGAAATACCACTGACTGACTTCCTGAGTGGCAAATGTCATTCAGATCTTGGTCAACTAATACATCTAAGACTTTTGCTATGATATTTCATTAACATTGTTTTCTCTGTGATAGCAGTATCACCTTAACCGTGCCCTGCTCGCTTGAAGTGAAAGACTTGGTAATAGAAAATTGAGGGAGAAAATGAACATGTTTTTAGTTACTGCTGTGTGCTACCATCCTGCGTGCTTCATGTAATTCAACCCTAGAACAGCCAACACTACGAAGTAACCACGGTTATCCTAATTTGACAGGTGAGGAGAATAAGTCTCAAAGAAGTTATCTGGCTTTCCCAACAACATTGAGCTAAATGACTTGCCCCAGAGAAAAAATAACTTGACCAAGAAGTTGATCAAGAGTTTGGATGACTTTGCCAAGGTCATTCACATTTTACTGGCTCCAGGGTCATGCTCTTTCCTTTCTCCAAGCTGCTTTTTCATGTCCCGGGGCCTCTTTCTGTTCCTTCAATACCAACACAGAGCTGAATTCTTGCTAGGTACTCAATAAACATTTCTTGATTGAATATTTGAGAGATGACCAAGTCTACCACCAGAATAGGTCTTTATCATTTTTTTCCTAGATAAGAATCTAGAAAGGGCCCTAGATATGCTGAAAATGAAAGTAGAGCAAATAGATAATAATTTTACATCTACTGATGCTGATTTTATGGAATATCCTCCCGATATCTCAATGTCCTACTCACTGAGGTGTGTTCATCTTATTAGCTGTTCCCACCAGATATTTCAGAATTAATGGAGAAACCATATTAATCAGGTCAATTTTTGGCCAGGTGCTTGCAGAGTATGAAGACACTGATCGTTGTTTCTCTTGACTATCTAGAGCAAGGTAGAGAGGTCACCACTTTTCTGGGCCTCGGTTCCTTTTTAGGAAAATGAGTATGTTAATGTGCTCAATGTACTTAAGTGAATCCTTAAGATTTCTACCAGAGGGGAGAGCAAATCCTGAATTTTTCTTCCTGTTTTCTTTCCCTCCCTTCCTCCCTTCCTCTCTCTCTCTCTTTGTTTTTTGTTTTTTCTTAGTAGCTTTAATTGAGGTATAATTTATACACAAAGAATTGTATATTTGATGTGTACTATTTGATGAGTTTGGGCATGTGCAAACATTCGTAATACCAACACCACAATCAAAGCAATATACATACCCAACACATCTCAAAGTGTTCTTACCACATAACAAAACAAACCAAGGGATGTAAGAAATTTCGGTAAATTCTGAGCTGTGGAGATTGACAGCTGCTGTGGAGTCTGGCTTTGTTTGTACAAACTGGATCCTTGAATATATTCTTAACCTCCTAGGTTTCCATTCCCTTATGTGTAAAAAATAAAAAGAAAAAGTGATTAAACAAATCACTCTCCAGATTCCCAGGTGAATGTCTCCCCCTGGAGTTTTGCAATGAGTACCCTGGCAGTCATTTCTGGTCTTGACCTCTGCAGTAGCTTTCTGGGTGGGCTCCTCACCAAAGGTCATGTCACTCCACCAACCTGTCTCCACAAAATCTCCAGGATCACATCAAAACACAGATCAGGTCCCATCTCTCTCCTGCTTAAAACCTTCTGAAGGAGAGGCGACTGCAGTAGCAAGCGTTTCCTAGGGAGACTAGACCTGGCCTCCGGCAGAGTCTGCTAGAGTCAGTTTAATGAGCCTCAACTCCTTACTTGGTATACCTTGCCTCCCTCGCAGGCCTCCTTCCCCAACACAGTACATGACCAGGGTCTTTTGTGAGGTGTCACAGGAGATTGTGGAAAGAGCACAATCTTTGAGGCTAGACCAACCTGCCTGAGTTTAAAACTCAGTTCTGGCTCTGCTGGTTGCGTGGACCTTGAGAAAGTTACGTGGTTTCTCAAACCCTCAATTTCTGGATCTATAAACTGGAGACAGAAATCTTTCTCTCAGAATGGCTGTGCTCACACAGCATGTGCTGTTGACCTGCTGAGGCAGTTATCAACCTGTATCATTATTGCTTCCTTATCTGCCTGTTATCACTCTGATACTCTAAGTTGTACCACAGCAAGATATATATCAGTTGTGTTTACTGCTATCTCCCAAAATTCCTAGCATGGAGCTTGAAATAGACTAGTATTAAGCCAGTATTTTTAGACTGACCAGCTGAGGTTTCTAAACAGCAAAGATTATGTCTTATCAACCACTGTACTCCTATTTCCTGGCACACACAGCAAGGGTTATTTTCTCTCTCTTCTCTTTCCCATTGTTGAAGTCTCTACAGAGACTCTCCTGGAGACAGAAAATTGGGACCAGCATAGCTCAGAAGTTTGAGAGTTGGGCATAGGCCACAGTAGTGGGGTAGTTTCAGACCCATCATCTTTGTGGGTAGTGTATTAGCTTTTTACTGCTGCAAAGCAAATTACCACATAGTGGCTTAACACAACTCATACGAACTCACAGTTTCCTCTGGTCAAGAATTTGGGAACAAATTATCAGGATCTTCAGCTTCAGAATCTCACAAAAGTTGACTCAAGGTGTCACTACTTTTTGTCTGCGGCTCAATTGGGGAATGCTTTGCTTCCAAGCTCGCGTAGTTATTGTCAGCATTCAATTTCTTACGAGCTGTTGGCCAGAGGAGGCCATCCTCAATTTCCAGAGGTCTCCTTTAATCCTTCCCTAGATGTGTTTTCTTTGTCCCTAGAGATCCTGTTTTTACCTGCTTCCGTGCCCCAGGCGACTGACCTCTCTGGAATGCATCAGCTGAGCTCTTTGCCTTTCAACTTATGATTGAGTTTGACCAATGGGAGGCACTGGCCTAGAGATGGCTGTTTTTATTACAAGTAAACATCACAGGATTGTATCTTCAGCTGCCCTTAGCTTCAGCTACAGTCTCCGGATCCTGGTGGCTGCATCTCTCCCTGCCACTCAGACAGAGGGTGGTAATTGGTTCTTTACTCCCAGGGTGCTTTATCATCCCTGTAAGGTTCCCTTGATCGGCTCACATCTTGGAAAATATCCCCTCTACAACCTCTTCCTACTGACCCCATTCAAATGTGTTGTTTGTCCAAAGCTCCTTTGAGAAAAGCATCCTGACCTTAACCTAGTATTCCTTATCCAAAATGCTTGGAAAAAGAAATATTTGGGATTTTGAATTATTTGGATTTTGAAATATTTGAATTATATTTACCAGTTCAGCATCCCTAATCCAAAAGTCTTAAATCCAATTTTTTTTGAGTGTCATGTCTGCATCCTTCTGAGACATACCCATTCTACTTTTTCACGTATAAAGACATTTGGAATTAGACAAGGTCCACCTGAAGAAAGCAGGACAATCTTCCCATCTCAAGGTCATTTTTTTAGCTTTCTGTTTCTGAACTCATGAATGTCAAATTCCACTTACTACCTTAATCTTCCATTGCCATGCCATATAGCATATTTATGGGTTTTGGAGTTTAGAAAGTCGACATCATCTACCACAACATAGCTGTTCACATAGCTCTTATATACAAATGTCAAACAGCAAGAAAATGTGTCAATAACCATCAGTTAAGAATTGTCTTGCTTCTTAAAAATCCTTACATTTTCATTATACATAAGGGTAAGCACCTAGCAATGTCACAGCTCTAACTTTAATTCTCCTTTATATTACGCTTAGTGAATTATGTTGTTTTTATATTGATTATTGAAGTTATGTGTAAACGTAGGCTATATTGTACAAGAACTTTATTTTCAAGTGATAAAGGAGTTTTTAGATTTCTTTGTAATAAGAAAGGAGTGTTGGCTCGGATGGTGGTGAGAATGACTGTTAGACGCATCTGTGTTCTTCATGTCCCCATGATTGCGACTGGCATACAGCAGGAGCTAAGTGTTTAGGAACTAATTGAATGAGTGGATAAATTACTTGCCTTCAACAATGATATAAGTTGCTCTGTGGACACTTGCTGTGTGTTGTTTGAAAGGCATCTCTTTAAGCTGAGATCACAATCTCTACTTCTGGGATTGGGGATAATTTATGCAACATTCTTTTCCCTGAGAATAAGGCAAATTCTACACTGAAAGAATTTCTTTTGCAGGTGGGCTTTTTTCTTGGGAGATGAAACCGTTTCTTGTTTGCTCAGTGTAATCTAAGGAAAGGATTGCAGCTTGATATTAATGAGCTCAGGACCAGAGTACTGAAAAAAGAAAAACAAAACAACAAGCACTAGCCCTCAGTATTCTTCGGGAAGACAGTAGCTCCTCCTTATCTGCAGAAGATATAGTCCAAGTCCTCCGCTAATAGTGCTGAATCTTACCTATATTCTTTTTTTCTATATATACACATCTATGATAAAGCTTAATTTATAAATAAGGCATGGTAAAAGACTCACAATAACTCATACTGAAATAGCACAATTATAGCAAAGTATTGTAACCAAAGTTATGTGAATGTCATCTTTCTCTCTCAAAATATCTTATTTATTGCATAAAATCAGGGTAAGTGGGAACTACTGTACTTTGTACCCAGGTAGCATTGATTTGTCTACTTCTTAGACTTCCTTCCCATAAATTTGTTCAGTTGCTTCCTCTATTTTGCTCTAAAGATGATTTCACTCTTCACAAATCCATTGGTCTTATCCAGTTGGCCCATGGGCCTCATCTGCTGTGACATGGCCTCCTGTCTTGTTGTTCTTTTGAGGTTGTATGTCTCCTAGAGATTTTCACCAGCTGCTAGATAGTTAATGATTGCTTGTAGGTTGTAGGTCCATCTTGAAAAACCTGAAATTAGTCTTGGAATCCCAACTTTTTCATTTTTTTCAAAGAATAAATTGGGATTCAGAGAGGTGGGATGACTTGCCTCAGGTTATAGAGATGGTTAGTGGCAAAACTTTATCAAAAAGCCTTGAATCAGGATTCTCAGTGAGCATATAAAATTTTGTGCTTGAGAGGGAGAAAGATAAAAAATAAAATATTTTAAATACTAAATTGTAAGAATGTAATTTTCTTGGTTGATAAAAATTCAGTATATATATGCTGAACATATACACATATTATGAACATAATTATATAAATTCATTAAAAATAATATAGCCCACTGAAAGGCACTATCATAGTGTGGAGATAATTTGCATAAAAATGCATATTTAAGTATGAAAAAGAGACAGTAAAAACGGTTAAAAAAATGAAAAGAAGAAAAGGAGAACTCAATGTGCCAAGTAATTTACATACTGACAACACGTTTCTTTGAATGGAACATACAAATGTATGTAAATTGGCCAGCCTATTTAAGAAAAAAAAATGCAAATAGATGTCCACAGAAATCTGCTACCCTTCATGCTGAAGTGGAAAACAAGATGCTTAATTTTCACTCAAATTAATTTTTTCCTTTCCCGAATGTTCCCTTCAGGAAACTCTAGGGACAAATTCTTGCACACCTAGCATTTTAGTCATCCATTAATCCACGTATCTGTCTTACATGTATTCTGAGTTAGGCATTATTATATAGGCTGCTGGAGTTACAAAGGTTAATAAGATGCAGAAGGTTCTAGTCCTTGGGGAGTACAAAATTGAGTGGGAATAAAACATGTACAAGGTCTCTTACGACCACGCAGATTCATAATCACCTGGAATACTTGTGCTTAATGCATAAATGCACTCGAGATAGATATGTTGCTGAAGTGACTTGTGATAAGATGGCAGTGGTTGGTCAACATGACTGAGAGCTGCTTCAATCGATACATCTCATATCCTTGACTTTCCCGTGACTGTCAGTAACCTCCTTTAGCACCTCTCCCACTTTTTTTGTTGAGTTTCCTTCTCTTGTTATATCTCGTTCGTCTTTTCTAAGTCCTCTTTGTGAGTTTAACATCTTCAAGTGCCTCCTGATTGTCTTCAAGCCTAACTGAGATCTGTGCAGCATTTCTAGGTCTATCCCTCCACAATTCTATATTGGCTTTTCTACAAACTGGGACACAGGAAAGTAAGTAAAAGAAGAAACAAAGGAGAAAACGGGAACTGATTGCTCTTGAAGAATTTTCTTCCAAAAGGAATGTGCATTGGGAGGACAGACATGAATTTAAAATTCCATTTAGTCCCATTATAGTGATGTGATGATGGGTAAGTCATAAACACTTTGGAACAAGATGAAGGGAATACTACCTACCTTGAAGGGTTGGGAGGAGGACTGCGTGGATTAGCATAAGTAAAGCAAATTTACATTTCTATCCCAGACCCTTCCCTCAAACTCCAGGCTTTTATGAGCAACTGATTACGTAACATCTTTACTTAAACACTAAGATTAGATCTCAAAAGAGATGTAAAACTGGACTTCTGATCTTCTCCTCTAAACTGTCTCACACATAACCTTCCTTATGTCAGTTAATGGCCACCCCGTCTTTCTGGTTGCTCAGGCCAAAACCTTGGGGGCATCTTTGACTCGACTCTTTCTTTCACATCTCACATGTAACACACGAGAAGACCTCGTTTTCCCCATTTTCAACATTGAATCAGAATCCAACCATGACCTCCACTGCCACCATCCTGGTCAAAGCCATTACATTCTCTCACCTCTGTTATTATAATAGCTTTCTTACAAGGCTCCTTACTTCTACATTTGCGCTTCACATACAGACATACCTAGAACATGTTGTGGGTTTTGTTCTAGATAATCACAATAAAGCAAATATCACAGTAAGGTAAATCACAAAAGTTTTTGGTTTCTAGGGCATATAAAAGTGATGTTTATACTATACCAAAGTCTATCAAGAGTCCAATAGCATTGTGCTTAAAAAACAATGTGCACAACTTAATAGAAATACTATATTGGTATGATATACTAATGATCTTCTGCACAAGTCCCTTTTTTCTCTTTTTTTGCTGGTGGAGGGTCTTGCCTCAGTATTGATGGCTGCTGACGATCAAGGTCTTGGCTGCTGAAGGTCGAGTTGACGGGGGCAATTTCTTAAAATAAGAGAACAATAAAGTTTGCCACATCAATGGCCTCTTTTCTAAATCAAAGATTTCTCTGTAGCATGTGACACTAATTGATAACATTTTACCCACAGTATAATTTCTTTCAAAATTTCTCAAATCTGGCTTCTGCCTTATCAACTAAATGTATGTAATATTCTAAATATTTTGTTGACATTCCAACAATGTTCACAGAATATAATTCTGTGACTCTCATCAGGAGCAGATTTCAACTCAAAAAATCCATTTTGTTGCTCATCCATAGGAAGCAACTCCATATTCATTCAAGTTTTATCATGAGATCATAACAATTCATTCACATATTCAGGCTTTACTTCTTATTCTCGTTCTCTTGCTATTTCCACCTCATCCACAGTTCGTTTCTCCATTGAAGTCTTAAACTCTTCAAAGTCATCTATCAGGCTTGGAATCAACTTTTCCCAAACTTCTGCTGATGTTGATATTTTGAATGCCTCTCATGTTCTTAATGGCATCTTGAATGGCGAATTATTTCCAGAGGTTTTCTATTTATTTTGCCCACATCATCAGAGGATTTACTATCTATGGTGGCTCTAGTCTTCTAAAATATAAACATTAAGACCTGAAAATCAAAATGACTCCTTGACCAATGGACTATAAATAGATGTGTTAGCAGGCATGAAAACAATATGAATTGGTTTGTACATCATTGTCAGAACTCTTGGGTGACTAGGTGCCTTGTCAATGAGCAGTAATATTGTGAAAGGATTGTTGCTTTCTGAACAGTAGGTCTCAACAGTGGACTCAAAATATCCAGTAAGCCATGGTGTAAACATATGTGCTGTCATCTAGGCATTGTTGTTTCATTTATACAACACAGGCAGGATTGTTGTAGCATAATTCTTAGAGACCATTGGATTTTTGAAATGGTAAGTGAGCACTGGCTTCAACTTAAAGTCACCAGCTGCATTAGCTCCTAACGAGAGTCAGCTTGTCCTTTGGAGCTTTGAAGCCAGACATTGACTTCTCCTTTCTAGCTATGAAAGTCCTAGATGCATCTTCTTCCAGTATGAGTTTTCTTCATCTGCATTGGATATCTGTTGTGTAGTGTAGCAACGTCATTGGTTATCTTAGTTTGATTTTCTAGATAACTTGCTGAAGTTTCTACATTAGCACTAGCAGCTTTACTTCATACTTTTTCGTTATAGAGAGGTCTTCTTATCTTAAACCTCATGAACGAAACTCTGTAGCTTTAAACCTTTCTTCTGCAGCTTCCTCACCTCTCTCAACCTTCATAGAATTTAAGAGTTAAAGGTTTGCTCTGCATTAAGCTTTGACTTAAGAAGATGCTATGGCTGGTTTATTTTTCTATCCAGAGCAGTAAAACTTTCTCCATATCAGCAATAAGGCTGTTTTGCTTTCTTGTCTTTCACATATTCACTGGAATAGCACTTTTTTTTCCTTAAAAACTTTTCCTTTGCAGTCACAGCTTGGTTGCTTGCCACAAGAAGCCTAGACTTTGGCTGAACTTGACTTTTGACATGCCTTCCTCACTAAGCTTAATCATTTCTAGTGTTTGATTCAGTGAGAGAAATGTGACTCTCCCTTTTACTTGAACACTTAGAAGCTATTATAGGGTTGTTAATTGGTCCAATTTCAATATTGTTGTATCTCAGAGAACAGGGATGTCTGAGGAGAGGGAGAGTGATGGAGAAATGACCGATTAATAGAGTAGTCAGGACACACACAACAGTTATTAAGTTTGCCATCTCCTAAAAACCGACTTCCCATATGACCCCGCAATACCCCTACTGGGAATCTAATTGGAGGAACTCAAATCACTCTGTGAAAAAGATACTTGCATGCATATGTTTATTGCAGCATTGTTCACGATAGCAAAAACATAGAACCAACCATGTTGCCCGTTGAAAAAGGACTGGATTTAAAAAAAATGTGGTGCATATACACAATGGAATGTTATGTAGTCATAAATAAGGACAAAATTATGAACTTCACAGCAACTTGAATGTACTTAGGATCTATAATACTGAGTGATCTATCACAGAAACAAATAACTGAGTATCATATGTTCTCAATCATAAGTGGAGCTTGATCAATTATCGTAATACTATAAGAAAAGACTTGGCAGTAGTGGGAAGCTGCCTGGTGGGGAAGGATGGCAGGTTTGGCAGTAGTGGGACTCTGCCAGGGGAGGGGGACACACCTCATCAACAAGGATGCCTGCATAATGAACATTTGTACACTTAACCCTGAATTGTACCCCACATCTTTAAAATAAAAAATCAAAAGAATTTTTAAAAAGTTTGCTGTCTCATATGGAGCAGTTTGTGGCATTCCAAAGCAATGACAGCAGTAATTACTGTCACCAAAGATTATTGATGGAAGATCTCTGCAACAGATACAATAATAATGAAAAATCTTGAAATATTGCAAGATTTACCAAAATGTGTCACAGAGGCATGAAGTGAGCACATGATGTTGGAAAAATGGTGCTGATAGACTTGCTCTAGGTGAGGTTGCTACAAGCCCTCTATTTGCAAAAAACACAATTCAGTGAAGCGCAGTAAAGAGAAGCACAATAACTGAGGTAAGTTTGCAGTTGTTCACAGCAGAGAGGACAGTATGATCTTACAAAATCTCAGGTCAGATCATGTCACCACTCAAACCCTACAATGGCTCTCCATTTCATTCAGAGTAAAAGCACAGTCTTCCCAATGACTAATGGAGCCCTACATGAAATGACCCCTCATTTTTTCTCCGATATTAGTCATCGACTCTCTCTCTCTCTCTCTCTCGTCTATCCCTTTTGATCTGATCATCTTGGCCTCCTCACTGTTCCTTGATTTGCCCAGACCTACAGCCGCTGGGGTTGGTTGGGGATGAGGTAGGGTGGGGTGTTGCACTAGGAGTTCTTTTGTCCAGCACTCTCTTCTCAATGTTCTCAACTGGCTCACTTTTCCACCTCTTTCAAGTCTTCTCAGATGACACCTTCTCAATAAAACTGAATGGGATCTCCATATTTAACACTACAGTGTCTTCCTTAGTCCTCTCTATTTCCCCATATCCTGCTACCTTTGCCCTCTGCTGGAACACCTACACTCTGTCCAATAAGCTAGACAACGTATTGCCTTCCTCTGTTCATTGTTAATTCTGTAATTCTACCCTCTGTATGAAGCCCCTCCTTGCAAGGGCAGTGATTTTTGTGTGTTTGCATATCGATATGCCCAAAACTGTGTCTAGAAACATAGTAGGAGTGCCATAAATATGTGTCAAGCGAGAACACCTGGCCTACAGCGAAGGCTCAGTTGTGATCAGTTTTCTCTCTCCTTCCTCAGTTTCAAGTGAGAAAGCAAAGAATGTTTGTTAGAATCAAAAGAGGAGATGATCACCAGCCATCTTTCCTCCCCGTCCCTGCTGGGATAAGTCTCTGTTCAGTCTGGGAGATTGTCCATGCTTCTGAAGTGACATTTTCCATCTGGGGAGGCATCTGTTGTTCTTGGCATGGGCCGTGTCTCTCCTCTTTCTCATGCCGGACGCCACGTTCTACCTCATCTCATGAACAGAAGTATTGTGCTCGTCACTAGGAAAACACTGATCCTCTTCTCTGGGGCAGACACTGTGTCATTCAGACCCTGAGTTTCACAGTTTTCCTTTGAGAAACAAATTCTCTTTGCCTACATGTGAGAAACTTTTGCCTTTCTAGCTACATGCATTGTGGCTTCTCAGCCTGTTTGGGTTGTCTATGCCAGGGCTTGCCCTTCCTGCTTAGACTTCATAAAGCATGGAATGGACGGTGGACTGTGAAGAGTAGTGTGGTTCCCAAACCATGCATGCTATATTGCAGTTTACAAAACACCTCCCTATTCGTCAACTTATTTATTCTCACAAGGTGACAGGTCCTGTTTGCGACTGTTAAAAGTAAATGGCATGTCGAACCAGATAGCCCTGAATTTATATCAGAGCTTGTCCACTTCTCAGCTGTCTGATCTTGGAAGTCCTTTATGGCCTCTCTGGGCCTTATTTGGATCAGGGCTAATGATGGAGTGAACATAAGATGTATCACCCCAACCCAGACATTTTTGAGCTTGAAAGCCATTAGCTTTTACTCATATCAGGATATAAGCATACACTATCTCTGTTCTGGGGCCATTAGACATATGATTACTCTTGCTAATGGTGAGACTTCTATCACAGTGCAAATGATTATACTAATGTTAATACTATGTCAAAAGCAACTAGTACTGACAAAATGATGCTAATGATAAACATTTTTATCACTGAGTATTGTAATGATTAAAATAGATTGCATACATTCTGTTGCATGTTAAAAAACACATATGGGTAAATGTTCTATACATTTTTATTGTTTGATTAAAACCTGGGAGACAGATCAGTTAGGTCATTTCTGAATAGGTAACAACTAATGTTTAGAGATGCTAGGATCCAGGGTCACCAGCAGATAGATGACAGATAAGGGTTTCCACCAGCTTAAAATGTATGCTTCTGTTTTCCTTCTACATAACACCCAGAGGCATGTGTTAGCCTGAAATTTATCTGTGCCTATTGGCTTAATGATGAACTCCTTGAAGGACAGGTCCGTGTGTTGTTCACCATGCTTGAGGCACATGACAGTGACAGGGTGAACTGTTATTAAAGAGTGAAGTTCGACATGAATAATACATGAAACAGATACTTTCTTTACCCCAAGAGGGCAAGTAGAAGGAAAAACTCAGAATGTGGGGTACAATTAAGATGAGAGATTCTATAAATGCTGAAAGGGTAACAAGTTCAGAATGCTGACCTTAAGGTCTACCTAGTCTGTTTATACTTGTGTTGCCAGCTTTTAGCACAGTGCTTGCACACTGACACTTAGCGGGTTCTTAATAAATATTGTTGAGTGAATGAATGAACCAATGCCCACAGTTTCAGTCTGTCTGTTGTAAAAAGGAAGGTGTAGCTTTATATGGAAAGCAGACCATGGGTTGTGGACTTCTGGCTAAGATAACCAAACACCTGGAAAAGACATGGCAGATGGGAGTATACAATACTAGCTGTGGATCTGCTTCTCCATCTGTTGCAGTGCAAGGAACAGTCTCCTGCACTCCTGCAACAGGAGATATTGTTTGCTAGTTCTTTTACACTGGGTTGAAGTGAGCCTTCTCAAAGTTATACCCTAATTCTTCCCAAACCACACATTTAACGATGTGCATGTCATGCTTCTAATCCATGCTCATTCCACTAAGCTATCTTTTCTTCAACTAATAATCGATTATAATTTAGCTTTCCATAAAATTCAAATTTAGTACACCTGGTCTAAACAACTATTCCCTGATCAAAAATAACTCGTGTAAAGTAAAACTAGGCTAGCAAGAGGCTTCGTCAAAAGAGGGCCCCATGGATAATAAGACCAGTGGCTGGGGTATAATATTTTTCCCTACTGAAAGATTATCAATGTATCTTAGATATTCTGAGAAGTTATTCAACAAAGAAACCTGTTTAACTTTGGGAAAAATAGCATTCTTTTTGGCATTAGACTGTAGTTAACATTTTGATGACTGAGAGAATATAGCCTACAGAGATCTTGTCTTGCCATCCATAGATCAGAATTCTTGTCCACTGTATCAACTTTTTCTTTCTTCATTATTATTGCTAGTTTATTACAAAACAAAGGCAATATTCTTGCTAACATGAATCAATGAAGTTATAAATATGATTGTGCTTTTGCATCTATATATTTTTTTCACTTCATGCTCCCTTCCCTCCTAACTTTCTTGGCCTCTGGGAGCCAACATTCTAATCGCTATGTTTATGAGATTTACTTTTGTGCTCAGATACATGAATGAAAACGTGTAATATTTATCTCTCAGTGCTTGGTTTATCTCATCTAACACAATGACCCCCCAGTTCCATCCACATTGCAGCAAATATCAAGATTTCATTCTTTTTGACAGAATAATATTCCATTGTGGATATACACCACATTTTCTTGATGCACTTGTCCTTTGATGGACATATAGGTTGATTTTGTATTTTGACTATTGTGATAAATGTTGCAGTAAATATGGGAGTGTGGCTATCCCTTTGATATATTGATATCCTTTCTTTTGGATATATTTTCAGCAGTGGAGTTGTTGGATCGTATTGTAGTTCCATTTTTAGTCTTTTGAAGATCCTCCACACTGTTCTCCATATGGCTGCACTACTTTACATTCCCACCAACAGAGTATGAGGATTCTCCATTCTCCACATCCTTGCCAGCATCTGTTAGTTCCTGTCTTTTTGATACAAGCCATTTAAAATGGAGCAAGATGATATCTCATTGTGGTTTTGATTTGCATTTCCCTGATGATTAATGATGTTCAGATTTTTTCATATACTTTTTGGTCATTTGTGTGTCTTCTTCTGTTTAGACCTCTTGCCCACTTTTTAATCGGATTATTATTCTTTCTGTGGATTTTCTTGAGCTCCTTCTATATTCTGGTTATTAATCTCTTGTCAGATGGATAGTTTGCAAATAACTTGTCTTAGTCGGTGGATTGTCTCTTCACTTTGTTGATTATTTCCTTTGCTATGTAGAAGCTGTTTCACTTGATGTAATTCCATTTGCTTATTTTGTTTTGAATGCCTGTGCTTTTGAGGTCTCATACACACACACAAAATCTTTGTCTAAGACAGTGTCCTAAATTATTTCCCCAATATATCTTTCTAGTAGTTTCATAGTTTTAGGTCTTAGATTTAAGTCTTTAATTTATTTTTATTTTTGTGCATGGCGAGAGATAGGGTTCTAGTTTTATTATTCCACTTATAGCTATCTAACTTCCACTTATAGTTATCAGCGCCATTTATTGAAGAGACTGCCTTGCCTCAGTGGATGTTCTAGGCTCTGTTGTTGAAGATGAGTTGACTGTGAATGTTCCTGCATTGTGGTTACATGAGGCTTACGCTAAACATCTTCTAGATATCACACGTTAAAGAGATGACAACTTGTCTTAGATCACAAATACAATAATAGAAACAAAGACAAACATATAACATTTCATCTCCCCATATTTTGACTTTTATTTATCTCAGTTTACATTTTATATCACTTATCTATTAATAGATTTCCGTAGCTATTATTGTTTTTGATAGATTTGTCTTTTGGGCTTCTTACCATATTTATGAGTGGATTGCACATCACCACTACAGTAACAGAATATTCTGGGTTTGTTTGTGTACTTAATTTTACCAGCGGATTTTATAGCTTGAAAAGTTTTCTTTTTGCACATCAGTGTTTTTTTCTCCCAAATTGAAGAACTACATTTAGCATTCTCTTACTCTTGCTCATATCCCTCTTGAACACCATTAATTCTTAGATTTGGGCTTTTCAAGTAATTTTCTATGCGTCATAGGCTGTCTTCATTCCTTTCCATTATTTTTATCCCTCCTCTGACTGTGTATTTTCAAATAGCCAGTCTACGAACTCACTTATTTTTTCCTCTGGTTGGTCTATTCTGTTGTTGAGAACCTCTAATGAGTTTTTCAGTTCAGCAAATGTTTTTCTCAGTTCCAAAATTTTTGTTTGATTTTAAAAATATTTTAATCTTTTCATAAAGTTTCTCTGATACATTTCTGAATTTACTTTTTGTGTTTTTTGGAGATTGCTGTGTTTTCTTGAAAAAGATATTTTATTTTCTTAGTCAGAGAACTCACAAATTACTGTCTCATTAGGGTCAATCATTAGATTTTTTTGGGGGGTTCCCATCTGTTGTGGTTTCTTTTGGGTATATGTCTATGTCTTTGCATTAAAAGATTAGTTATTTATTTAGTTCAGTTCCCTCTGCCAGGCTTTTTTTTTTTAATTGGACGTATTTCCTTAGAGAATCATTACTGCTAGGTTGATGTCTCATTTTCGGCTCTAGGTGGCGCCTTAAGCCCAGGTTCACCTTCACTAGTAAATGAAGGGACTTTTGACTGTCCTGAATGGCAATGACCACAAAGGGATATCTTGGCAATGTGTCAAGGCTGGCTAGGGGCTCATGCCCGATGGACGTGTGGAGTGTACTTCCAACAGTGTGGTGTGGCTGAACAGCCACTCTGATTTGGCCAAGTAACAGAACAGAATTTCCAGGACTGGAGATGGTAGTCCTGCCTCCCTTCTTTGTTTCTGTTTGCCATCAGGGATATTTTCTCCCTTCAGGCAGTCTTGATGCTTCCCAGGGGTTAAATCAGGGACAGATCTCCAGCAAGTCACTCAAGGTGGTGGGAAAACTGGTTGATTGCCTTCATCTCGCTTTTTCTAGTGTAAAAATCTTGAGGTGGAGGAGGATTTTTCACGCATTTGTTGCTGAACAGAATGTGGGGGAAGGGTATCCTGAATATGGAACATGAAGTCCTTACCCTCTGCTCAAAGTGGTTTTTTTCCCACTTCTCTGTGGCCCTGGGGACTGTCTTGTCCTCATGTTTGAGTTCTGAGTTGCTGGTGAAAATTTCAGTACTGTGTATTTGGTTTTGGTTTTCCAGTGGCTGTGGGTGGAGATGGGAAAAGGTTGTAATCAGTTTGCTTCTAGGTGCCAAGTTGGAACTTGAAGACCACAACCTAGCATTATTTGCACTTCATTTATCTTGAACCCCTTCCTCATATTTTCATCTTGCATTCCCAATGTTTGGTTTATTACACATTAGGAAATGTTGAGCGGGGAGAATTTTCAGTGTTCTTTTCAATTCTGAAATTCTCTCATCTATTTCAAAAGAGGAGCTAGTGGCCTAGTTGGAGAACCCCGAGTAAATGCTATTGGTGCTTGACTCACATTTTGAAGATTTTTATTATTTTTTATAACTGAGTTAAGGTTGCTGAAACAGATTATTTAGAAAACATGAACCATTCTCATCAAAAGAATTTCCTGAAAAACAGTGGTCACTAAGACGCTGTCTGAGTGATCATTAATATGAGTCCTGTGTCTGCTCATTCTGAAGGAAATGTTTGTAAAAAGGTAGTCTACTTTAGACGAGGTCTTGAGATGCATGAGGTTCCCTGCTCCAAAGGACTTGACAGAGGATGAGACTGGGAAGCTATGACCACATTTTACAGGCTGGTTTGGAGCTGGGGGAAAGGTGGTTTGTGGTCTTGCCCACATTCTTCTGGGATCCTCAAGTGGTAAGTGCTGGAACCTTTTAGAAAAGAGACTTCAATTAACTCGGAGCAGACAGTCTGTGTTCCAGGAGAATGTATTTTATTTTTCTTATTTTGTTAGGTCATTCTAATATACCTTATTATTATCTAAAAAAATTATCCTTCATAGCTTTTCTTGATCATTGCTGTGGGGTTTCAATGGTGGCACAGACTATGTGTAATACGCAACTCTTGATCTTCCACTAGGTAACGCTGCTAACTATAAGTTAATTAAACAGAGTGTTGGGGACACAGACCCTGGGCATACTTGTATAGCAATTCATTGTCTTCATTAGAAGTTGGCTTCAGTATGGGCGGCTCTCTGAGATTGGACTCAAAATTGTTTTGTGGGAAGACAATGGTAGAGAGAAGCCAATCACTGTGAAAATGCAGGACACAGACAAATCTGGTTCCACGTAGACCCTATAATCTTAGTGGGTTTTGAGCAGAGTTCTAGGCATTGAGGACTTGTAAGAAGCTGTGTTCTCATGGAACTTGTATTCTCCTGGCCATGGTTGAGGAAGGGAAGACAGGATGGAGAAAGACAATGCACAAATGAATAAACAAATGACCAAGATACTTTTAAACGATTATAACCACTGTAAAGAAAACAAAGTACAAAGAAGTAAGGAAAAGTAAGTAGGGATAGGTTTGAAGTGGCCAATGGGTGATCAGAGAAGACCTCCTGAGGAGGTGGCCTTTGAACTGAAACCCACAGGACAAGGAGGGGCATAACTTCCCACGCAGAGGGAACAACAGTAACTGTCCTCACTTGAGGATGAGCATCGATAGTTTCAAAGAACAATAACAGAAACAACAAATGTCCAGTGTGACTGGAATTTAAGGAATGGGTGTATGATAAGATTATTTTTTCCATGTGTTTTCTGAAGCCCTTGAGAATGTTAAGCAAAGTTGTCATAATACAGTGTGATTTATGTCTTAAAATGCTAGTTTTGGCTGTGTGAAGATAGGCAGTAGTGGGATTTTGGGGTAGAACTGAAGGAATGAGATAAGAAATAGGGTAATAAAAAGTAATCCAGGTGGAGAAGAGATGACCTGGAGAATGGCAGCAAAGATATTACAATCCCACGTAGGTGATGTTTGCCACACAAGCTGTCACTATATGCTAGCTAGCTATTGCTAACATTATTATTTTATGTTTCTTTGGCTCCATGCCCCACAGAGTTCCTAGTTGCCCTGACATTCCTCATGCTAGAAGGGGTAAAATATTGCCCCGCTTCTGGAAGGAAGATCTTTTCTCCATCTAGGACTGTGGTAGTGGCAGGTCAAAGGCATCAGAGGTGTCACAAGGGAGCCAAGGCTGGGTCAGAAAAGCTCCTGGAAGCTCCAGGCTGGGTCAGGAAGCCCTCCTGGTAGCTCATCATGCCATCAGGCTTAACCTAGGAGGGGAGTAGTCCTCTAAGGAATGCATAGCTGGTCCAGAGAAGCTAGGTGGGGCATGATTTATTTCAGGCTATTACTGTCCTTGTTGGGGATATGTATAATTGTCTAGAAATCAACAACTTCCAGGGATGCTCCCATACAATAAATCACTTTAATCTCCACCTCACCTTGCATCCTTCTGAATTGTTAATGAAGGTCTTTATTTTTAAACACCCTTTTATCTAGCTCAAAATCACACAGGTAAAAACTGTGCTCCCCAGATTTGTCTGCACTTGATTGAGTCTCAGACTCCACTCAGAAATAGATTGCATTCTCTCACCATTTCCTTCATTATCTGTCCATGAAAAGCATGTACTTTCACTCTTGTGCCCCTTTTCAAATCCCTCTCTTTCTTTATTTATCTGCAGAGAAAGATGAGGAGAAAATAATACATCAGCCTATTGGGAGGAGCAACATTAGTGACAGGTCATTATTTTCTTCCTTCAAGAACATTTGGGCAACAAAGGACCAATCAACTACCAGAGAACATTCCTTGCATAGATATTGGATAGTTTCCATATGTGCTTAGTTACTTGAATATTTCTATGGAAACATCAAAACTCTATTCTTCTTGCAGTCTCCATTTCATATATTGTCTCCACACACGTTCATACAACTCTGATTCAGGAGTTACAAAGTACTAATATTTTACAAATTAATCTCCATAGGATTT
This sequence comes from Carlito syrichta, assembly GCF_000164805.1. Lineage (NCBI taxonomy): Eukaryota > Metazoa > Chordata > Mammalia > Primates > Tarsiidae > Carlito > Carlito syrichta. The sequence continues at coordinate 312,230 of NW_007253364.1, read as the reverse complement.
GAAGTAGATTTCTTTATTATTTTCTCACTATGTTTATTCAGGATAGAGAAGAGGCAGAGTATAAGGACAGAAAAAAGGATTAGGAGATGGGAAACCTCAACTTTAGTTTTGGCTATGGTTCAAAGCATTGTGTGGCCTTGGGCATGCCATTTTTGCATTCTGTATAGAAACTGAATGCCGCATGTTCTCACTCATAAGTGGACCCTGACCATTTGTCATAATACTACATGAAAGGGATTGGCAGGAGCAGTACAATGCTGGCGGAGGGGGCAGCACATAACATCCATAAAGGTACCTGATCCCAAACCAGGTGAAATGAGGACCAACGAGAGACCCAAATTTCGCCTGTATGCTGGACACTTATGTACCTAAACTTGAATTGTACCCCCCGCTACATCTTTAAAAAAAAAAAGAAAAAAAAAGTTTGAGATGATTTAAATGTTCTCTCTAAACCTCCATCTGATGCTAATATTACATGACACTAGGCTTTAACAGCTAGATGCTTAGAGGACTGCTAGCAAAAGGCCTAGACTTATATGATATATATTAAAAACTTGTACCTGTGGGATTTTGCCTTTCGCTTCATAAGAAAGGTTCACAGTAGTTTAAAGAGAAACAAAGAGACAGGCACATAGCCTCCTCACTAAATGGGTTGGATGAAGCAACTGGATTAGAATACTATGGGAGAATACCAGAGAGAAAATTATAGTTATGTATGAATCGCCTCAGAGAAAGGGCTACCGGTCACTCTTTGTGGAGTGAAGTTGATAAGGGAAGGGTTAGTAAATGTCCACTTCCTTCCCATCTCCCTCCAGGGAAATTCAGACATTTTCCCAGCCCTCACAGCAGAAGCAGAAAGGTCTAGGAGGGAGCAGAAGCTAGCATTCCAGAAGCCATCAAAAGATGAGCTAACATGGCCAAATACTGGCTCTAGCATCCTGACTCCTTCCCTGCAGCCTTAAACTGACCACCAGGGACATGCTGTGATTCTCCAAGACCAAAAGAGCACAGAATGAGATGGGCTGTGATAATCAGAGTAGAAAGACAGCCCTTCGGCTTATGGACCGGGTGCATCTGGCTACCTGGCCACAGTCGGCCTGATCTTCGTGCTTGCCATCATCTTTCGACATCTCTGCAACTCTGTGAAATAGGTATTTCTAGGCCAATTTTACAGATGAGATGGTAGCTCGGAGGGTCTTTGCCTGGCTTGACCCACCTGGAACTTGATTTGAACCTGTCTCTGTCTAAATCCAAGTCTGTGCTCTCTTGGCTGAACCATACATCTTCTAGAATCAGCATTTCTCCTTAGAGGTCACCTCCCTTTTCTCCCTTTCCCACCCTTCTATGCCTTTTACCTGGAAATGGTTTGCCTTCCTTATCAAGGTCCTTAGGCTCCTCTGTAAACTCTCAATGGGAATTGTTTGGATTTTTCTTGAAAATATAAAAACCTATAGGTTTTAATTCTACTCACATGGGGAGGGAGAACTTAAAAATAAAAGAGAGAGTTAATATTAAGGGAACGCCTTAATGCTTCTGCTTTTGATTCAGTTGGGTCTCTGAGTCTTAATAATGGCAAGTGTTTCCTTTATCCTTAGAATAAAATCTAAATCCCTTCCCAGACCCTCCAGGGCTATCCGTGATCTGGCTTCTAGTTACCTCTGTAGCATCAACATTGCCCATCCTTCTCCAGCCACATGGTCATCGTTCTGTGCTCCAGACATGCTGAGCCAACCCTGATGTCAAGACCTTTACATTGGCTCTTCCTCCCCCTAAATCCTTTCTGCTTTGGACCTTTACAGAGTAAAGAGTTTACAGGGGAAAAAAAACACCTCTTCACCTCTGTCTTTTTACCTCCTCCCTTCAATCTTTATGTGACTGCGACCAGCTTCTTTTCTTTAAGGTATCTATGTCACCCCTCTCGGACACCTCAACTAAAGCAGCCACTCTCAAGAATACCATCCAGGAATTTTTCCCTTCAAAACACCTATTATTATCTAAAAATACCTTCTTATGTTATTAATGTCTCATGGAATTTCTGGGACAAAACCACAGCTAATATCATCACTTTATTTTATAAGTGAGAAGAGCACAAATGCAGAGAACTTATGACATTTGCCCAAAGCCAAAATGAGACTCACACCCAGTCCTCTAGGTCCAAAGATCTTTCCACCCGGCCATAATGCCTGCCCTAGTGAATTATATGCCCTTTAGGTGCTAACTTAAAGTATCTTCTATCTCTTTCATAATAATATATTTTTACCCTGCTAGCCACATCATACATTTCTTAGAGATAGTTTCTTAGAATAGATACTTCTGTTGTACCTTTTACAATATTTGAATGTAGAGACATGACTTCAATGCTGGGTGTGTGAACAAATGCTTGTGCCTCTGTGGTTGAAAAATTCTTTTTATTCACACTTCAATGAGCACCCCATTAGATATTGTATTGGGTAAGGGTTATTCTTCTCTATAGCTCTGGGACCTAACCCAAGCTGGGCACAGAATAAATGGTGAACAAATGTTTATGGAATAAAGACACGGTGACTCCACATTGTTGCTATTACAAGTGATATTTCCCAAATTTCCTCTAAAGTTGTCCCCCTCCAAAAAACAAAATACAAACAAAAACTTCTAAACCCAGACACGTGCCAAGGAGTTCTTCCAGATTTAGGAACGAGATGATGTCCTAAAGAGAAAATTTTAACTGGCATTGCTTTTGGGTTGTGTGATAACTGCTTCTCATAATTAGGTGTGGGAGAGACCTCTGCTTTTTCATTTTGTAGCATGATAGGATAGAGGGACATGTTTCCAGACAGGATAAAAAGAGCCCCCAAAAGCCCTCCTGTAGGGCATAATGAAAACACATGCATTATTACAGTCATACCAGGAGTCCTAACACTGGATGATAATAAAGCATAAGAGAGAATGTAACCAATTCACACCAGTAATTTTCAGGAACATTTCAGAATTGAAGAGAATTTGTGCAAAACTGTTTTTTTTTTTTTCCTCAGTTGACCTAGAATGGCTTGGATGACAAAGTGTCTGTTTAGTTGTATACACGGTAGCTCTTTGGTGGTTTCTGCAGACGTGTTTAAAACCGTCTGTTATAGCAGCATGGGAAGAGGACACATGGACTGAGAATTAGGAGAGGACACATATGGATCAAACATTTTTAAGGGCCGTGTGGTGTCTGATTCCACAGCTTTTGTAGTGCTTTGCTCACCTGGAATTGAAGGCGCAGAGGAAGCTTAATGTAAGTAATATGCCTGAGCAATTGCAGAAAGCTTATGGGTCAGCTTCCATATGGCTCAGAAGTTTCACTGACTCTAATTCCAGATTCTGTGTGTTAAAAGATGCCATTAGATCAAAGAGAGTGAGAAAGAATAATCTTTACAACCCCTCCCAATGTATTATTTCTACATGGCTTAGAGGAAGGAATTCACAGGCCACAGAGTTTAGGAGTATAGAATTTATCTAGACACATTTTAAGTCAATTAGTGAGAATCAGAGAAATTCAGAGCCAGGAAGTAACTTGGAGCTCACAGAACACCTGTACTTTATTTACTTATTTTTTAATGGAGAAGGGAAGTGAGACCCAGACCTGCTGTGATCAGTCCTTTAGCCATCAGCCACATGTGGGTCGTCTGAGTTGAGAAACACTGAAAGTGTCAAACATACACCAGACTTCAAATACTTAGTAAGAAAAAAATGTAAAATATCTCAACAATTATTGATCGATTGTTAAGTAATAGTTTGGATGTATTGGGTGTAAATTAAAATAATTAAAGTTGTCTTCATCTCTTTATTTACTTTTTAAATGTGGTTACTAGAAAATTTTAAATTGCCTGTGTGGCTTGCATTATATTTTGGACAGTGCTGACTCAGAAGAAGAACACAACTTTCTTGTAGCCCCGGAACAAATTAAAGTTGAGCCTTAAAAACTAGGTATTCTGATTTGGGCTCTCTTTCCCCCTCCCACTCTTTCCCCCTTCCTACTTGTTCTTTCTTCTCGGTCCTCCAGATATGCTTGGTCCATGATGAATTCTCATCATTGGTCCAAGCAAAGTCTCGTTTGATTCTCCATGGACACCATGGACACACTCCACCCATTGCCCCTTCTGCTCCTGCCTTCAACATTGATAACAGCAGCCAGTTTTGTAAGACGGGGTGACTCTACCTCAGAAAAGCAGCAAAATATGCTCCTCAAAGTTCAAAGTATGTTTGGGACCTGCAGTAGTTTAATAATTTGAGAGTCATTTAAACACTTTTAAAAAAGTTTTCTCACATTTACAATTTATAGACTATTTGGTTGAATTCTGCTACTATGCTCAGAAGAAATCATAGCAGTTGGTCTTCTCTTTGTTGGAGATAGGATGGATAATTTCTTTTATTATTTTATTTCAATAGCTTTCAGGGTTCAAATCGTATTTGGTTACATGGATGTGTTGTAGAGTGGTGACGAAGTCTGGGCTTCGAGGATACACATCACCCTCACTAGTGCACATTGTATCTGAGAAAAATTACTTACTGTGTGCTTTTGTTCCAAATAGGGGCTTTATGACATACACATGAACGTGAGATAAAATTATATCTTATTTGAAATAATATTTTATTTCCCAGTTCAAGAGCATAATTAAAATTTTAATTGATTTTGCATAACAAGAAAGGTGAAGTACAACAAACAAATTTCTGAAATCAAATGAGGAGGATAGTTTACATTATAAAGTCCTTTTAAAATAGCGTAAAGTCTAAAATACATTACTTGAAAAGTAATTTTACATAATTTCAATGTATACAATTACTTCAGCTTTAAAAAAAGATTTTCTGAGATATACTTCACATACCACACAACTCATTCATGTAAAGTGTTCAATTGTTTCCAGTATATTCACAGGTGTGTGCAACCATCACTACTATCAATTTTATAATATTTTTATTAACTCAAAAAGAGAACACGCATCTTTTAGCTATTACCTCCCTACCTTCATTGTTCCCCAGCCCTAGACAATTTTTTATCTCTATAATTTCCTCATTTGGGGCATTCATATAAATGGGATCATTTTATACATAGATATATCTGTGGTATTTCACAGTTTTCTTTTTTTTTGAACAGAAATCTTTTTATTTAGAACATGTGTTGTCAATAAATATACTAAAATCACTAATTATTTCAACATCTTATAGAAACAGCTCTAGTCTCTAGTCAGAGTCATCTGTATATTCCTGTGGGTGTGTTCGTGAAATTTTAGGTATATATAATTGCAAGAATGTCATATTCTCAAAATTTTATTAGAATTTTACATCAGCAGAGTATGTAAGATTCTTGGCATTGGTGATGAGATTGGATATTTCACAGTTTTCATGTCACTCAAAACCTAGATATTGGCTCTCATTCCTCTAATGACAGAAGCTGCATGCATACAAATGAGTTCTATTGCAATAGCAATATTCCATGTATTAGTTGTAACAGTTTGCTCCAAATAACTGTCATTGGTTGCTGCTTCTGATGGCAAAATTTAATTTTCGTTGCCATGCTGCAAAATTCCTAAACAAAGATAAAGAAGAAAGCACTGGCAAGGGGTGTGCTATTATTTCCTCTTTAGAATAATATTTTATTGGTGGAAATGGAACCAATTCTATAAGTTCTGGATAAAAACCTGAGTTTACTGGCATCTGTTTTGATTTATTTCAGTTCTATTTTACTGCCCTTGGAGACGGATGCTGCAAGGACCACCTCTTTGTTTCATCATATCTTGCACTAAGCTTTCTCTATAAACATGACCATTCTTCCTTTGAACTTTATACTCCCGTAGTCCCGCATATCTTATTTTCCAACACACTTCGTTCTTTATGTGGAAGAAGTTTTAACCAAAGGGGTGACATAGATTTACATTTTTGAAAGACAGCTCTAGCCACTTAAAATGCATCATTTTGGAAGAGCATGAGGCTAGCTTGACATAGTTTATTTAGAAAGTAAATTAGAGAGAGAGAGAGAGAGAGAGAGGAGAGAGAGAGAGGAGATTCACTTCCCCAAGGTAGGGGAGGGGGCCAAAGTTTAAGAAAGCATGGTCAATATTTTTTTCTGAGTTGCAGTCTCACCTTGTCACCCAGGTTGGAGTGCAGTGGCACGCTTATGGCCACCCCAGCATTGATCCACTCGGCTATGGCAATCCTTCCGCCTCAGCCTTCCAAGTAGCCAGAACTATAGGCACGCACTACCTTGCCTGGCTAATTTTTTGATTTATTGTAGAGACGAGGTCTCGCCAAGTTGCCCAGGCTGGTCTCGAACCCGTGGGATCAGGCGGTCCATTCACCTCGGCCCCCCAAAGTGCTGGGATTACAGGTTGAGCCACTGAATGACCAAATTTTAATAGCTGATGTCTTCCTTTACTGCAATAGGGTATGTAGAAAGAGAAACACATCTGGAGTAGCAAATAATTCATTTGTTTAGCTCTGAGTTTAGTGGTCCTAAATGACATCTGAGAAGTGTTGAATTATCAGTTGGTATGCATATCACGATTCAGGAGAAAATTTTGGTCAGACACAGAGTTGCCAGTATTCCGTGTATTGGTGGTTGCAATTACCTGGGAAAGTGGGGAGATGTTTACGGGAAACAACTACGGGATAAAGGTCTGGAAGAGGAGCTGAATAGCGAGATATCATAATAGAGGCTGAGATGAGTTAGCCAGAGAGCTGAGAGAAACCATTGGAAGAATATGGTGTCATGGAAACCAAGGGGAAAAAAGTTACTTCAAGACGGAGATAGATGTTCATGTAAGTTAAGATAAGGAGTGATAGTACTCATTGGCTTTATGTCAAAGAGGTCATTGGTGGGCTTGCTTAGGGCAATGCAGAGGGACTTGAGGCTAGATTTCCATGGACTGAAGAATTTCAGTGCAGCAGGGAAGTGATGACAATAAATACAAGCAAGGTGGCTGCATAGGTTGTAGCTTGAGGATGAAATGGAGCAAAATGAGACTTTTTGAGTTGAGAGAAAATGCCCACGGCATCCTATACTGGCCTTTGACATATAACTTCTCACATTATTTTGTTGTCTATCTTCCCTGCATTTCACTTTGAACTCCTTAAGGTTCTCTTTTGTCCATTTTAGAATCCTCAGTCTCCTGATGCACCACGAGGAGGTGCTATTTTGCTGTTGTTAATGGTTGTTTAATAAGATAATGAATAAGAAGGGAAATATTTAAGGGTCTTCTTATGTTAGTAAACAACACTTCTTGGCACTTCATTGAAAAGGAATTCCTATCAAACATCAAGGGAGAGGTTGCCCCAAAATTTCTTTGCTGGAATCTGATGCCTTTACATGTTTTAACTTGTGTGCTCAGTTCACACAATGCCTAACAAATGGTAAGTGTTCTCGAAAGCTTTCACTTTCAATAATAGTGAAGTGAGTGAATAGATAATTGATGGAGAATATACGTTTAGTCTGAAGGAGACCCGAGGAAGAGAAGATTCAGGAGTTCACAATCACTTGCTGAAGTATCTGAGGGCCTGTTTTGTTCAGTGAAGAGTAGATGTCTTTTCTATCACCCTAAGAAATATAAGTAGAACAAAGAAAGTAAGCAAAATATAAAAGAGCAAATGAATTTAGTTATTGTGCATGCCTGGGTATTCTGTTGGCTTCCTATCAGCAAAATTATTATGCTTTTATAATAAAAATTTCATGTCATTTGTGTTCAGTTGATGCGGATATTCTAAAAGACTAAAATATAAAATAGTCACACTGGAAGTATAAAGAATTTAAATTTATTTTTATAAAAAGTATATTCTATCAAATATCTTTGATAGTCTGTCAAATATCGAAGGAGATTGCTCAAGATTTTCTTTGCTGGGAATTGATGCTTTCATATGTCTTAATTTCTGTGTGCTCAATGCAAAACAAAATGTAAATTATATTTCTATAAAATGAATACATTTGAAAAATTTAAATTATTTTTCATTTGTTTTATTAAAAATTGTCATATATAATAATGCAGTTTATTCAAGAGAAAATATAAAATATAATCAAAATGGGTTTATTGAATGAATGTGAATACATTAACATAAAAATGTTAGTAAAAATTCAAAACAACTTCGTTAATTTTAAAAGTGTAATTACACTTATTAAATATATTTATAAAAGAAAAATATCCATATTTCCTGCATTCAATGCCACCGATTTGTCAATATAAAGAATTGCAATAACGCTCCACACAAGTTACATATAAGCTTGCAAATACATGAATTTAAGAGTGAAGAGCATGGTTTAATATTGCAGCATATTTCTCAGACAACATGTGCAATTGTTTTGAATACTAAGTACCTTCAAAACCACAAATTGGAATACAAAAAGATTCAGGAGAAATTAATGTTGCATATTCCTGTGAAACTGATGCTTTATTATGCCAAAACTAATTGCATTGATAAAAGGAGGAAATTGATGTGGTAATTATTTTATCTTTTTCCTTCCTGAAGCATTTTCACTACTCAGGTACCTCATGCAAAGTTGTGTCCATCTCCAAAATCAGGAGTGACTCCATCCATAAACCTCCATGGAATCTGGACTTAACCATCTTTAATTAAAAAAAAAAACATAATAGGAGATGTTGAGAAATATTTCTTGAGGCATGGACAGTATTTGTGAGAGCTGATATTTAGGTTTATGGGCCATGCTGTGTCATTGGCAAGTGTAGGATCCTAAGAGACAGAGGTGCACAAATTTATGTTTTTTTTTAAATCAATATTTTTTATTATGATATTGTGGGGTACAGTTAAGGGTTAGGTATATGAATATGCTTCATTCAGGTCCCCTTGTTGATAACAGGTGTCTCCCCATCCCCAGACAGATGTTTACTACCCTTAGTCCCATCCCCCCCCCCATAGTTGCCCACCACTATCAGTCATTTTCTTATGGTAGTGCATTGGATGATCAAGGTCCACTGTATGAGTGAGAACATGTGATACTCAGATCTTTGTTTCTGTGAGAGGTCCCTCAGTATTATAGACTCTAGTTCCATCCAGGTTGCTGCGAAAACCATGATTTTGTTCTTTTTTATGGCTGCGTAGTATTCCATTGTGTATATGTACCACATTTTTTAATCCAGTCCTCTTTTGATGGACAGCATGGTTGCTTACGGGTTCTTGCTATTGTGAACAATGCTGCAATAAATGTTCTTGTGCAGGTATCTTTTTTATAGAGTGATATGAGTTCTTCAGGGTATATTCCCAGTAGGGGGATTGCAGGGTCATATGGGAGGTTGATGTTTAGAGCTTTTTGGAATCGCCACACTGCTTTTCACAGAAGTTGCACTAGTTTACACTCCTACCAACAGTGTAGAGGTGTTCCCTTTTTGCCACACCCTCTCCAGCAACTGTTATTTTTTGAGTTATTAATAATTGCCATTCTGACTGGAGTTAGGTGGTATCTCAGTGTGGTTTTGATTTGCATCTCCTTGATGATTAGTGAGGTTGAACATTTCTTCATGTGTCTGTTGGCTGCTCGGATGTCTTCCTTTGTGAAATGTCTGTTCATATCTTTTGCCCATTTTTAATGGGGTTGCTTGTTTTTTTCTTTTCAGCACGTTTGAGTTCCTTGTAGATCCAAGATGTTAAGCCTTTGTCAGACCTGGAGTTGGCAAATGCTTTTTCCCAGCCTGTAGGCTGTCTCCCTGCTCTCTTGATGGTTTCTTTGGCTTTGCAGAACTTTGTCAGTTTAATGAGGTTTCACTTGTCTATCTTATCCCTTATGGACTGTGGGTTTTGGGTTTTGTTCGGGAATTGGATGCCAGTTCCAATTTCCATGAGGGTATGTCCTTCATTTTCTAAGGTTCTTATGGTTTGAGATTTTACATTTAGGTCTCTGATCCATTTGGAGTTAATTTTTGTGTATGGGGATAGATAGGGGTCCTGTTTCAATCATCTGCATGTGGTCAGCCAGTTTTCCCAGCACCATTTACTGAATAAGTTCTCCTCTCCCCAGTGGTAGGTGGTGGAGGCTTTGTCGAAGATGAGTTGATTGAGAAATTGAGATTTTGCTTCTGGAATCTCAATTCTATTCCATTGATCTATATGACTGTTCCTATACCAATACCAAGCTGTTTTGATGATTGTAGATTTATAGTAGAGTTTGAAGTCTGGTAATGTGATACCACCTGCTTTGTTTTTTTTTTTGCTGAGGATTGTTCTGGCTATTCTTGGTCGTTTGTGTTTCCATATGAATTCCTGTGTTGTTTTTTATAGGTCTGAGAAGAATGTTGCTGGTAATTTGATAGGTATTGCATTGAATCTGTAGATTGCCTTAGTTAAGGCACAGCTTAACAATCTTGATTCTTCCAACCCATGAGCATGGGATATTTTTCCACTTGTCTGTGTCATCTTTGATTTATTTTAGCAGAGTTTTGTAGTTTTCATTGTAAAGGTCTTTCACGTCTCTGGTTAGGAAGATACCAAGGTATTTCATTTTTTTTGTGGCTATTGTGAATGGAATTGTGCTTTTTATTTAGGTTTCTGTTTGTTTATTATTGGTGTAAAGAAATGCGATTGTCTTTTGCACATTTATTTTATATCCTGAGACTTTGCCGAAGGCCTTTATCAATGTAAGGAGGTTTTTGACAGATTCTCTTGGGCTTTCAAGGTACACGATCATGTCATCTGCAAAGAGAGATAATTTGCCTTCCTCTTTTCCTATTTGGATACCCCCAATTGCCTTCTCTTCTCTGATTGTTCTAGCCAGGACTTCCAATAGTATACTGAACAGGAGGGGTGAGAGTGGGCATCCTTGTCTTGTTCCAGTTTTCAGGGGAAATGGTTCTAGTGTTTGTCCATTTAGGAGTATGCTGGCTGTGGGTTTCTCATAGATGGCTTTTACTATTGAGGCATGTTCCCCATGTGCCTAGATGTTCGAGGGTTTTTATCAAGAAGGGGTGCTGACTTTTATTAAAAACTTTTTCTGCATCTAATGATATAATAATGTGGTTTTTGTTTTGACATTTGTTGATGTATTTAATTACATTTATGGTTTTATGAATGTTGAACCAGCCTTGCATCCCAGGGATGAAGCCTACTTGGTCATGATGATGATTTTTGAGATGTGTTGTGGAATCTGGTTTGCTAGGATCTTGTTGAGAATTTTAGCATCTGTGTTCATCAAAGATATTGGCCTGTAGTTCTCTTTCTCTGTTGGATCTTTACCTGGCTTGGGTATCAATGTGATGTTAGCTTCATAAAATGATTTGAAGAGGGTTCCATCTTTCTCAATCGCCTGAAATACCTTCAGTAGGATTGAAATCAGCTCCTCCTTAAATGTCTTGTAGTATTCTGCTGGAAAGCTATCTGGTCCAAGGTTATTTTGTAGGTAGTTTTCTTATTACATAGTCAATTTCCTTGATTGTTATTGGTCTATTTAGGGTCTCAATTTCTTCTTGTTTCAACCTAGACAGGTTGTGTGATGACAGAAAGTCCTCCATTTCCTTGAGGCTTTCAAGTTTGTTTCCATACAAGTATACATAGCAGTCTCTAATGATCTTTCGTTTTTCTTCAGGTTCAGATGTGACTTCATCTTTTGTGTTTCTGACTGTGCTTATTTGGGTTTTTTCTTTCTTCTTCTTGGTCAGTCTAGCTAGGGGACCATCAATTTTGTTTATCCTTTTGAAGAACCAGCTTTTTGTTCTATTGATTTTTTGTATTGTCTTTTTGTCGTCTATGTCCTGGATTTGGGCTTTTATTTTGGAGATCTGGATTCTTCTGCTGAAATTAGGGTTTTTGTGGTCTTGCTTTTCCAGCTTCCTTGGGTGGCTTGTTAGGTTGTTAATTTGTGCTCCTTCCATTTTCTTCATGTGCGTTTGTAGGGATATAAACTCCCTTCTTACTACAGTTTTCATGGTGTCCCAGAGATTCTGGTAAGATATTTCTTCATTTTCATTTGTTTCCAGGTTTCTTCATTTTCATTTGTTTCCAGGTATATTTTCATTTGTTTCCAGGATCTCTGTTTTGATTTCATTATTGATCCAGGAGTTGTTTAGCATCATACTGTTTAGTGTCCATGTCTTTGTGGGTTTCAGGTAACCTTCTTGGTGTTAGTGTTTATTTTTATTCCACTGTGGTCCGAGAAGGTGCATGGTAAAATTTCGGTCCTTTTAAATTTGCTTATGCTTGATTTATGGCCAATTATGTGGTTGGTCTTAGAATACGTTCCATGTGGTGATGAGTAGAATGTGTATTCTGTGGTCTTTGAATGGAGTGTTCTGTAGGTATCAATTAAATCCAGTTGGTCAAGAGTCTCGTTAAGGTTCTGGATCTCATTGCTGATTTTTTGTCCTGATAATCTGTCTAGGGTTGTGAGTGGGGTATTAAAGTCCCCAGTTATGATGGTGTTAGAGTCAATTTCTTTCCTTAGTTTTCCTAGGAGTTGCTTTATAAAAGTTTGTGCACCTATGTTAGGTGCATATATATTTAGGATAGATATTTCTTGTTGATGGAGTGAACCTTTTATCATTATGTAGTGGCCTTCTGTATCTTTTTTAATTTTTGATAACTTAAATGGTATTTTGTCTGAAATTAGGATCGTGACTCCTCCTTTCTTTTGTGTTGCATTCACCTGAAAATTTGTTTCCCATCTTCTTACTTTGAGTCTGTGCATGTCCTTTCTAGTGTGATGGGTCTCTTGAAGGCAGTATATTGTTGCCTGGTGATATTTTATCCATTTTGCCATTCTATGTCTTTTTAGTGGTGCATTTAGTCCATTCATATTCAGGCTAATTATTGAAATGTGACAGTTCGTCTCTATCATAGAGTTCTTATAGAGTTGTTCTTCCACTTGGTTTATTGTCTTTCTTTTGATTTTGGGGTTGGTTCCTGTGTATTTTACTCTTTTTCCTGTACTCTTGTGAAGAACGTTGTTCTTTTTTTCCCCTTTTCTTCTGTGTTTAGCATTTTCTTAAGTGTTTCATGTAGAGGTGGTTTGGTGGCAGCGTAAGTTCTTAGGGTTTGGATATCTGGGAAAGATTTGAATTCTCCCTCGCTGATGAAGCTTAATCTGACTGGTAGGTTATTCTTGGTTGAAATTGCTTCTCTTTTTGGACTTTGAAGATAGGGCTCCAAGCTCCTCTAGCCTGCCAGGTTTCTGTAGATAAATCTGCTGCTATTCTAATTGGTTTTCCATCGTAGGTGATCTGGCCTTTTTCTCTTGCTGCCTTTAGGATTTTTTCTTTTATGCCTACTTTGTTTAGGTGAATTATTGTGTGTCTAGAAGTTGATCTTCTCATTTGTTGTCTTGTAGGGGTTCTCTGAATCTCTTGTGTTTGAACTTTTGCACCATTGATTAGATAAGAGAAGTTTTCTTGAATGATCTCATGGAAGGTTGCTCCAGTGTGGTCCTGGTCTCTCTTTCTGCCTCAGGAAGGCCAATTACTCTTAGGTTCGGTCTCTTGAAGTAATCGCTCATCTCTTGAAGGGTTTTTTCTGTCTTTTTGAGCTTGTTTTCTGTGTTTTTGAGAGTTTGGGTTAGTTCTATATTTTGGTCCTCAAACTCTGAGATTCTTTCTTCTGCTTGGGTAACTCTGCTTCCCATGCTTATCAGTTTGTTATTTATTTCTTCACAATATTCTTTATTACTCTTATCTCAGATATCAGCTCTTTTCTAGTTTCTTCTTGAGTCTCCTCAGTTCTTTTTAATCTCTCCATTAATGTCTTGATATCTAGGTTTGTAGTTTGAGACCAGTCATTCTGGGGGCTCTTCATTGTTTGCACTCCAAAGTCAGTTTTCTCAGTGTCTGCCCTCCCAGGGGTCTGGGAGAGACCCATATTCTTGTTTTGGTTTTTCTTCATTTGTGTAGATTTTTCTCTTGTCCATTTGGAGAGTCTCACGAATCCACCTATGTCATTGCCATCTTGTGGAATCCTCCAAATTTACTTTTTATGTGTATTTGTGGTATTTACCAAATAGTTCTGAAGAGGCCATCTCTCATGCCAGGGTCTAAATGAATCATGGGATTAATATGGCAGCTTAGGGTCAACTTCTCCTCCAGCTTCCTTCCATATACATTTATTTTTGTAAAATTGGTAATCTAAAAATTACATTTCCCAGACTCCATTACTAGTAGGGTTCTGGTTAAATGTAGCCACCAGTTGTATTCACATGAGATTTGGAAGGCAGACACCAATCAGAAGCTACCTTTCTATTGTAGTTGTTGAAGCTGGTAACCTTTGACATGGAGTTGTTTGGTTTTAATTAACAAAATTCCAGATTCCAGTCATGGTGTTGGTCTGTGGCTTTGGCTAGTGCAGAACTGGCATGCTTGAAGTGACCAGGTGAAGTGCCAGCCTCCTTCCCTAGACTGCAGACAAGATAGTGTCTTCCAGGAGCCAATAGGTGTTATGGCACCATCCCTACCTCCTCCATTTTGCCTCTGGTTGAGGTAACAGCTCTCTGGAAAGAGAGAGAGGTGCCCTTGTGCACTTTACCTTCTCAAACTTCTGTTCCATGCTACCCTTTTAGGATATAAGACAGCATCACTTATGCCCTAAAAGGGCAGCATGGAACAGAAGTTTGAGAAGGTAAAGTTTAGGTCTAGCCAAAGAAGAGAATACCCTTTGGTGGGTACTCATTTCCTGTGTCCTCCATCGCATAATTGTATTTTAGACTTTATCTCATGTAATGTTCCCAACTCATTTTTTAATGGGTGAATCATAAAGTACCTAACATTTACTGAGGTCCAACTATGAACAGGTCCTGTGCAATGGCATTCAAACTAATCATCTCAATGAGTCCTCACTTTAAAGCTCTGAACTATTGATCTTTGTTTTACAAATGAGGAAATTAAAGCTCAGTAAGATTAATATCACATGGTCAATAAGTGGCAGAAGTGATTTGAGGCCTCCTATCATTATTTCCAACTTTCAAAGTTCTGTTTCCTATCACACGAGGAATGGAGATGCAATTAAAGAATGTGGATGACTCAGTTAACTCCTTGTAGACTACTGAGACAACCCATATTGTATCTTCTCCTGAAAATCTACACTGTCTTCTTTGCCTATAAAAACTAGTAGTAGGCAAACCTTTACAGAAATTGTTTAATGATTTTATTTCTTATTGATAGTTGATATTTATTATGAAATCTATTTGAAACACTTTAGATAGCTCATGAAAAAGAACATAAAATTATCTGAATCCTACTATCTCCAAATAATCACTGTATACATTTTGGTGTATCCTCATCCTTTTAGGTTTGATTTTTTTTCCATGTAAATTAATGCACAGTTCACATTCTTTAATAATGTAGCAATTTTTTTACTTGGCAACTGCCCATCATGATTTACTATGTCATTATTTTTTTTTCCTAAATCATCCATTTAATTGTTTCCTGGTATTCAATTTAATTGATATGTCATGAGTTATTTCACTGGTCTTGTCATTCTGAATGTTTCTTTTCCCATTGATTTTTTGATTGCCATAAAAGATGCTGTATTGATCATGCATATTGATATTTCTTCACATGCTTAGTGATATCATTAGAAATGGGATTTTGGAGTCCAAATACATCAGAGGAGTTTATATATATTACCATACTTCTTTTCTAAATGATGTATCTTCCATTCTCATCAATATCAATAAGAGTGGCCACCCTCTATCTATCTCTTCATTGCTATGATTATTGCCTTTAAAAAGAAGCCAAAAATATTTATCATCTTAAAGAGGAACTCAACTGTAACTAATTTAAAGCCATGCTAACATTGAGTTCTTGTTGGGCCCAGGGAAACACTGGTATTTCCCATTACTTTCACCCAGTATTCATGGGACTTGGAAAAGAATGACATCGTGCCTATTCTTATCCTACAGTTAAATCTTCCTGTTAAGACTTGTATCAGCCTCACACCCTGAGTGAAGTTTGAACTCCACCATCAAGATGTGACAGCTTGCTGTCTGGCTAAGACTTTTTTTCCCCCTCAGTATGGGTTTCCTGGAATCCAGGCCTTTTTAGACAGTGTGATAAATGTTTGATCAGTGTAAAACAAGAGGCAGAATAACCCATAAATATATGAACTATGCTAGTGAATTCTCAGAACTGGTTTTAGTGTACCTATTTTTAAAAATCAGTTTTTGTACCTAGCACTTTGATGCTATTTTCCAAACTCCTTCTGCTATGATCAAAATAAATGCTGAGTGAGGTACTGGGCTAAACTATAGAACTCTTCTTACATGAGGCCTTTAGCAGGTAATATACAGGGTAGGGAGAAGAAAAGTGTAGCTAGATTTCAGGATTGGAAGGGAAACTAAATGCCACCTGATCCAATCTTTCCTCCAATCTTACCCCTAGAACCAAAGAGTTTGCATTCTGTTCCCTCTGGCAAAGAGTTTAGCATGAAAGTTGTATTTATACCATGCAGTTCCAAGGGTCATGTGTGCATCACACATGTTCCCACAGACTAATGGCCCATAAAATGTCATCTATTATAGTAGCCATCTTACAGATGAGACAAGGGAGACAAAGAAATGCTAATTGTTTTATCTAAATCTGTGTAGTGAGTGGCAGAGCCTTGATGCAAACTCAAGGGGCTTCATTCCAGAGCTCAAACCCCTTGCACTTTGCTCATTGCCGTGATGGTGCAAAGTAGCTATCTTGAGTCAGTCAATCAATTTTGACCCCAGCTCATGAGCTGCCTCTCTGATCTGCTCTCCAAACTGTGTTGTGCTTTAGTGTATACTGACTGGCAGTATGGTACAGGAGAAGATAGAGTTTCACTTCATCCCAGTCTTGTCTCTTCATTCCCTCACCATGTTCCTTTGGACAAATTTCACAACCTCTCTGAAACTTCCTTTTTCTCATTTGCATAGTGACAATCACAATAATCACAGCATGATTTGATTGTGAATTTGTAAGAATAACTTAGAAAAATGCCTAACAAATAGATGTTTTATTATTCTTCCTTTCCCCCCTTTTAAAAATAGAGATAAGGCCCTGATTATCCATGGCTCAACTTGGTCTCATCTTCTCTTGGCTCAACATTCTCAACACCATTATTTACAATAAATAGTAACAATAACAACAACAATAATAATAGTAATAAAAGATCCATTATCCCATATAACTCTCACTGCTGTTCCATGAGAACAACAGTGGTGTCAATATCATCTTCATTTTACAGAGGAGGTATTAAAGGTTCAGGAAGATCAAGGGACCTGAGCAAAGTTGCAGCAATTCCATGTGATGGAATTTTTGTCCTGCAAACTGGTCATCTGACACTGTGGGAATAACTCTTTCCATCAAAATTTACTTTTTTCTACTTTTCATTTGACATATTTTCCACACTTCCCCCTTACTACTCTGGCTTTTTTCTTCTAGGTTATGGTTATTGAAAGGTCTTAGGTAAGCAGCACAATGCTTTTTGCTACACTAAGACTCAAAGGAAGAACTTGAAGATCCTAACTCCTTACAAATATGCACTTGTCTGCTGGTTCCGGAGAGTTATACTCCATAGAATAGCCTCATGTTGGCATGAGGTTGTTTATTTTGAGGATTCTAACCATAGTTTTAGTTTCTCAAGACTGAAGCTGTGGATTCATCTAAATAACAGTGGTAGGTTTTTATCACTGAACTAAATAAATGGAGATCTTCCTTGTGTAAAGAAATAAGCCATTTTCTTGAGGGAATTATTGGGAATCCAGAGGTTAAGAAGGTAATTAAAAGGCTGACTGTGCCTTGAATATTTAGCAAGCAGGAATTATTTTATCTAAAAAATCAAGGAAGAACTAGACTGTATTGACTAGTGTGCTTTAGTTTTACTTTCTGAACAACAGCAATAAAAGAATGAAAATCATGCACAGGAAGGTAATGTTAAAGTAGAAACAAAAGAGAAATCTTCTTAAGAGCAGTGTTGACATCTTGGAAGACTTACCAAAGAATTAAAAAAGAGAAATGAGATGTTAAGGGCTATAATAAGCAGATATGAAAGGTAAAAGTAGCTGTACCTCAGTATAATTGCTCTAAAAGAAAACATTAAAAATTTTTGTTGCTATTAGATCAGAAAAGATGACAGGTGTACAGAGAAATATAATAAAGGAAAAGAGAAAAGATCTCAGAAAGTAGACGGGAATACATTTGCCAGGATGCTGGCACTCACTGAGAGGGGACCATATAAAGAATCCATACTATAAAACGTTCCCTGCATACTGGGAGAGACATGTAAGTGATCTAGAAAATATGGAATGACAGGAAAGATCAACAACATATATTCAAATTAACTTCTGGATCAATTTCGAGGTGACGTGGATGTTATAAGTGGACTGGTAGCTATCGTCTATGGCACTACAGAACATTTAATATATTTTTAGACTTATGGTTCTAAAGCCACCATCCAGAGATAACTCACCATTAAATGATTAGATCAACTACATGATAATACCACCTTCTTTTTGATTAATTCAAAGTCAACTGATGAGTAAGTTTACTTATATCTTCAGAATTCTTTTTGCCATGAAATGCAACATAATAACCAGTGCAATATCTTATCATACTCACAGTCCCACAGATTAGGATGGATTATCTTGGGGCCTGTTTTTAGAATTTTTCCTGCCACAACACATATTTATGAAATTTAGGCACTACAATGATTGATTAAATCCAGCCTGGGTTAGCTACAGTCTGATGGGAGATTATCTTTTTGTCAGATGATTCAATTTGGGGAATGATAAGGGACAATTTGGGGAATGATAAGGGACAAGACTTTTGGCAGACCAAGGAATTATTAATTTCACATCTCTCATTATAGGAAGCCATATAAGATAAAATTTAGGGAATGATGTTGGATAAACAAGTATCTTGGCCAGAAAAGAGAGAAAGAAAAGGAGGAAAGCATTTAATTCCAGCAAATGATAGAACTCCATTTGGTAGAGAAGGAAAGATGCCAAACAAAGAAGCAGATTAGTTAGAAACTCAGTTGAGCATTCCTGTGAGACTTAGCAAAACAACAGAGGGAAAAGAAACATCCAAGGCATAGCTTACTATTGCAACATAGAATGTAGCAGAGTGAAGTTCTCTTCAAGACTGGGATCATTTTAAAGGAACAAAGGCAATGCCTTGAGGGGCTCATGGAAGGAGTGAGATTTAGTAGGATGCTGGAACAAACATTTCTGAAGCATCAATGGCAGACTTAATTCTGGAATATGTTGAATATGACTCTTTAACTGAAACAATATTTGGATTAAGAGAAATCTAGGAGGCAGATTTCTTATGGTCTGAGGAATTCCATAGCATGAAGGAGCAGCTACCATCTCAGAAATAAGTATGTTTGATATTACAAAGATATCATAAAGATAATGTAGAGACCCTACATTATCTTTATGATATCTTGATCAAGATTTGCTCAGATTTGCTCAGATTTGGCAAATGCTCCATTAATACTTGATGTAAGCCTTCTGCTAAATGAATTGTGGTTCAATCCGTAATGTCTAAATAACTTAAATAAACTGACCAGCATCCTAATCATAAGCACCCCAAAGCTTGTGACCTCGGGTACAACTGAGTATCTGCTATTCCATGTGGCAATTAAGCACCAGAATACAATCTTATCTGTAAAATGATTTAGGGACTGAATCTTTCTGCTTATTTTCTGGTTGTGAGGTAGGTACCAGAATGATATTTTTGTCCTTATTAATTTTTTGGAATGTTTAGAAAAGGGGAACTTATGAGAGATTTGGAATTGAACTTATACAAATGTTGAGACCTTGGCAGAAATTCATTCATTATAGAAAGCCCAAGTTGTAGATGCTAAGAGATCAAGAATCCTTCTAGGAGAGATCGTGAAGAATAAGAGACATCTGAAGATATTTCAGTTTACTTGAATTTTACCTTTTTTACATGTTATCTTAAAATGCCAAGTGCTTTGATTTGGTAATTAATTCCTTTGAACCCTAACACTCAAGGGCACATTGGTTTCATCCTGAGACTTTGACATTGTGAAGGGTCTATAAATTTCCAGCATTATAATGTTGGAGCACCATTGAGATTGTCATTTGATCTCATTACAGAACCTCAGATGAACTCTTAGACCATGTGACTAGACACAATTTGTTAGAATAAAGAATAAATGTTTAGTGTTAGATACAGCATGACCTCGGAATTAATTTAACTAATATCTGTCTGACACATTTCAGAGCTGTCTGATCTGTTCTGGAGGCAAAATATTCATAGCTTAGCAGGAGAATACCCTTAGGTATAGTGGTGGATATTGAAGGAGTGGTTGTGTGAAGTGAAGCAGAAATAATTTGATAACTTTCTGATCTTCCCTCATAAGGAGTTGGCTATACTCTGAGAGATCCTGGGTTGATTATTAAGCTCTATAAATTAAGAGGAAAAATATCGCAAAATGTTAAGGAGGAGTCTTCTTTCTCCTGGTCTCATATTTTCTATGAATGAATCTCTGTGAGAATAATATCCCTAACCTCTTACTCCAATTCTTCTCTCTCTGCATCTCCAGCTCAACCAGAAGAGGACTAAACTATCTGACTGGTGAGTTTGGGAGAAGAAACCTGGCAGAAATGGCTTACCTTACTTTGGCATTCTTTTTGGGATCTGCCTGCCTGCAAGAGGAAGCATTCTGACCTATTCTCTCTTTCTCAGGTGGTTACCTAAATGAAGCAGATACCAGCCTCTACAAGGAAAGTCTGCAGTTTTAGGGGTTAGGGGGTGCTAAGTCCACTTCAGAGGAATGTTACCAAGACAATCTGAGTACTCATCAAGTGAAGTTTTAGTCCATGATGCAGTTAATATGGTTATCTTCGTGTCTCATTCCCTGAGTCCTTCTCAGTTAGTTTTAAAGCACTGACTGAAAACTAATGAGTATAAAAGAACTGGGGGCCTGGGTTCTAAATCTAGTTCTGCCACTGGCATGATGCTGGATGCTGGGCAGATCACTTCTGATCCTTGTGTGTGAGATGTCTGAGATGTTACGAAGGGGAGCCCAGAAAAACTAGAATTTGTTTATTCAAAAATCGTGTATTTGTTTTTACAAGCTTAAACTTCTGTCACTTTCAAAGCACTCTCCGTTTGATGCAGCACACCTATTGAGATGCTTTTCCCACTGCTCAAGACTGTTTTTGAACTCATCAGTTTTGATACCTTTTAGTGCTTCTGCTGTTTTTGTTTTAACTCTTCCACATCAGCAAAACGTATCCCTGGGAGGGCTTTTTTTTTTCCAATCAGGGAAACAAGATAAAGTTACTTGGGGCAGTATCATGTGAGTAGGGAGGTTGGGGCTCAGGAATCCTGTCACTTTTGGTCAAATGCATTACCTGGATTAAGTGATTGAGGGACTGAATCTTTATGCTTTTATTTCTTGGATATGAAGCCGGTATCATCTCACACTCAGCATGGTGTGAGCAGGTGGATTTCCATGGTGGAAGAACCAATTACTTGTCTGCTACAACTTGGGTTGTTTCTTACACAAGTCATGATGCAACCTTCTCAAAACTTCCAGATAAAAGTTTTGGTTGACCGTTTAATTCAGAGGAATAAATTCTGAGTGTATGACAAGGGGACAGCCCCTCAAAAGATAACTGTTTTTTTCTCTGGGTCTCCTCTCATAATGAAGGAGTAGCACAAGACAATCTCCAGGTTTTTTTTTTTTATAGCTTTGACATACTAAGAAATGGGAGAACACGGAAGGAGAGAGTTTGTGCTCACAGTCTGGGTTGTATATTGATCAATTACCTTTGAACTTCATAGTTGTTATCCATTTACTGTGGACAGATTTGGGGAAATGGGTTCCCAAATAGTGATGCCATATATGGGGACAACTAATCATTGCTGTAGCTGGTGCCATTAAAAATAGAACAGAGCCTTTTTTGGTCTCCCTGTCCTCTTATGCTTAGATAATTCTGATAATTGAGATTCTGATCATCTAGACATTTTTCTCAGAGAAAAAATGAAAACACTGCCAAAACCTCCAAGTGGGTCGTGTTTGAGTTTGGCTGTATTTAAGAAGCATGTCTACAAGTTTGAGTTATCTCTTTCACTTAAGAATTATTTTAGGGCTGATATTTCTGCCACCAGCTATCATGATTTTTTTCTTCTCCCTGGCTTTCTCTTTCAGCCATTCTTTTTCTCTGTTAGACTTTAATCTCATTTATATTTCAATCTCATAGTACCTGGGTGCCTTGACAGTGAGCATATAATTTTAGTACGAGGCAAAGTAAGGGACTAGATTAAATATCAGTGTTAAATAAATCGTGAGCTTCTCTCTGTAGTTCTGAAATATTTTAGAAGGTTGGAAGTTGAAAATGAACCAGAATTTTGAGGGCCGTGTGTGTGTGTGTGTGTGTGTGTGTGTATGTGTGTGTGTGTGAGATTTTTCTATGGAATACAATTTCTAGTGCCCACAAAAATATGGTGCTGTGAAGAGAGATGAAAAGGAATCACCTTGAGATAGCACAGTAGGGAGAAAAGTCTATGCTTTGGGATCTACCTCTGTAGTTCTTTGATTATGACTACCTCTGGTAATAATATTTCTGGTAGTTGACTGAATACCTAGCAGTGGTGACATTAAAAAAAAGCTTTTCCATATTGATGCTCCACCGTCTGCAAAGGATGTCCATGTGAGATAATATATAGTACTTCTTCCCTGAGCCCAGTGATGTCCCAGATAGACTCAGTTGCTCTGTCTGTCTGAGTCTTGCACAGACAAGAGCATAAGAAGACCTGCATTTAGCTCATATGGACAGATACTATGGGAGAGAAATAAACCTCTCTTGTTGCAAGGCAGTGAGTTTTGGAGATTTTTTTTGTCACCATGGCATAATTTATCAGAGCTAACAAATAGTGGTGGCAACACCAAGGAATCATTGTGGAAAGATCTTGAAAAGGTCTAGAGAAGGATCTCTCAATCCTGGTTCCTCATTTGAACTCTCAGAGAAACTGATAACACAAAACACAGCACAATTTAGCAACAGCAGGAAATAAAGGTAGTATAGGTCCCACAGCAAGACAATTAGATTGGAAACTACAGCATCTCTGGCAGGAGAGTTAAGGTAACAGGTATCTGTGATTTTATGTACTGTGGTACATAAGGATGGGCCACTTATTTGGAAGAAAAGTAGAACTAAGTCAGCTTCCTTATCAATTTTAATTCTGAAATGTAGAAGTATTTATTTATAAAGATGTGGGGTACAATTCAGAGTTAGGAAAAAATAAAAGAAAAGAAAAAGAAAAAAAAGAAGCATTTATTTCAGTCGAAAAAGTCCTACTTTACAACCAACTCATTTTGCTGAAGGGATGATTCCACATTAGAATTTGAGGTTCATGCTTCAACTAGTACTTCCCAGTCTTAAGCAATCATGTTGTTCTCTTAGGGTCTCAGAAGTTAAGAGCACAGCAGGATTTTGGCTTCGTTCTTTCAATGGATGTGCATTGATTGGTTTCAAATTGTGTGTCAGGCTCTGTGATAAATGCAGAATATTCCACTATACAAAAATTATAATTGTGATAAGGGCTACCAAAGAGTATTTCCAGGCTATGCAGAGATTTGTGCTTAAGATGTTTTTATTTATGGAAGTACAGTAGTAAGAAGTCTTATTTCTGGGTTGGAATCAGGCTATATAGATATGGTGTAAGCCATCTTGTATTTCTCCTAAAAAGGATACCTGTCTGGATTTTACTCAAAAGACCAAGGGAAAGAAAACTGCGGTTACTGGGAAAGGAAGGCTGTAGTTACAATTTTCTTATTCTGTATTTTCGATTTCTTTTTATGGCTTTACTATTCTCTTGCCCCCAAACCTAAACACTTGAAATAACCTCTGACTCCTCCTACATTCAGTCAGTTACTGACTCCTGCAAATTCTCTCTCTGGAGCCTTTTGGGGCCTCCTCCACCTGTCCACCACCTCCATTGCCAAGCCCACAGATAAAATCCCATCCCACAGTACATCCACCACCATGCTAGTCCTCCTTCTATTCAAGTTCCACGTGCAGTAAGGGTGCTCTTTCTAACACACACAGTTCTCAAGCACTTCACTCACACCACTTCTCAAAGCATCAGGGACTTTCTAAGACCTGTGGAATACAATACAGAGGACTTGACTTTCTTTTTAAAAAATTTTATTTATTTATTATTAAGATGTGGGGTACAGTTCAGGGTTAGGTATACAAACATTCTATGCCACAGTGTGGCTCCAAACTTCTTTGGCAGCCTTCCAATTACTAACAAATAACTTCCATGCCACTCCCTTCTCTCTTATCTTTTTGTTTCATTGATGTGAAGTTCTCCGGTTGGTGTTTATGTAAGCATGCATTTTTTTCTTCACAGATAATTATTGAGCACCTAATATGTGCTAGGCACTGTCTGTTGGGGACACAATGATGAACTAACTTGATCCAATCCTTCTCCCCCGCCCCGCATCTATAGTCTACCGATAAAGAGGTATGCTTTAAGTTAAAAGAAAAATACACGTATTTATGCAGGTAATAATTATAAAAAAGAATTACAAAATAGAAATACACATGGGGAGCTTTAGTATTCATGGGGGAGATTCTCCCAATATTATCCTACCTCCCAACATATCCGTTTTTTCACATGTTCCAAATTTACCTTCTTAAATAAATCTTGTCTTAAGACTGATGCAATACTTCTCTCCTCTGAATGACAGTGGTGCTCTATCTAATATTTTCTATAACACTAGATCAATATTTATATATTATTATTATTTTAGTTTTTGTTTTATTTTCATTTCTAATCTATGATGTTTTTCAGTGCATGTTCCATGTCTGTTGGTTTCCTTTATTGTCTCAGGGCCAATCATGGTGCTTTCTTCAAAACAAGAAATTCTGTGTACAAATTACTTATTGAATAAATAAATTGACTCATTTATAACACTTAGAAATATAATGTAAAGTGTCCCTTCTGTAATAATGTATGATCTGATTTTCTTAACTTAATTCTTATTAGAGCATCAAAAATAGTTACTGATTTTTAATGAAATATAATCACTGCATCTTTTGGACTGCCAAAACCAAGATAAATTTTAAGGACCCTGGACAAAAAATATGATGAAAAATATTTCAATATAAATGTAAATAATATACATAACATATTGAAAAATGAATTATATGCTTGAAAGAAATTAGCAGAATAATGTTTTCAAAATAAAATGATCTTTTTCTATTATTACTTTATATCCTTATGTCCTTTCTTCTCTTCCTATTGGAGTACAGTTTTATCCACCTATCCTTATCTTTCTCTACTCATTACCTCAGAGAAGGAATACAACAGGGAAAATATAGATAACAAAAATACATGGTTTGGGGCCACAAATATTAGGAACTTTAGAAAGCAGAAAGTACTGTAGATATATACTAAATGTGAGAAAAAACCCAAGGCAAAGATACCTGGTTTTTCTTCTATTTAGCCCCACTTCCAAGATTATTTCTTTAACTAGTGGAAGAAAATTTACGAGGAAATGATCAAGTTTAGTTAGACCTTGATGAGTTCCTATAAAAGAAAACCTTATCCCATCCTCCCTGGACTAAGCCTAGAAAGGTACATAAGCCCTTGATAAATTCCTAGATAGAGCCTCAAGCAGGTTGCAGGACTTCAGATATGATACAGCAGGTTGGTGAGTGTTAGTTGACATGACGTTAGTCAGCTTTGCAAATTCTCACGTAGCAAACTGATAAGGGGTTAGCAAAATTCTTTTGGGGAGTTCAAGAGTGTCCCAGGGGGATATCAAAGAAGTTTATGGTCAGTGATGGTGACCTACCTGAACCAATGTCCAAGGGTCACGTGAGTGCCGGACAACACAGTAAATGACACTGGAGAGTTAATACCAAGGACAATGACAAGGCGATCTCTTCCAACACATATCGCTTCACGATATACACCCTCCAGAACTTTGATGATGGGACCACACATATCCCAAACACTTACAAAATTTCATTTCCTGCATTGCTCTCGGAGATTATCTTGCAAGTACAATTTCTCTTGTTTAGCAAGCAATGAAAGAAACTTTTTGTTTAAAAACTTAATAGCTTCTCTCTTCCTTTGACTAAATTGAATTATAGAAAATTTTAACTGTATTGCATACACAAGTTTGTAGAATTAGTTGTATCTCCTATATTCATATAATATTTGCTTCTAAAAGCTCACAATCTATTTTCAGATGTTGGCTTTTGGACTACACAATTTTTGGAACAGTGGCATATAACGTGAGAAACACAAAAAAGCTAAGAAGTTCATTTGAAAGAGCTCAATAAATGTCACTCCTTTTATTTTATAGATGCATAAGGGAAGTTTGACAATTTATGGAAAAGCTCACCTAGTCGTAGTGAGAAGTGAGATGAATACCCTGATCTCCTTTCTCCCATATCAAGGCCCTTTGCTGCATGCCTTAACTCTGATTCTGAATGGGGTGCAGAGCTTTAGGGGGTACTTCTCTTTCTCCTTTATTAGGCTAGCTATTGTCAATGTTTAGGATTCATCACAATAATACCCCGAAGGGTTTGATACAACACTGCTGCTGGCTCCAACCCCACAATTTCTGATTCTCTAGGACTGAGTTGAAGTCTAAAAATTTGCATTTCTAGCATTTGAGGTTGACACTGCTGGTCCAGGTACCATACAGACAAACAGGTCTGAGTTAGGGTTGAATATGAGACAGGGGAAAAGAGAGTAAATGCATAGACAGAGGGTTGGAAGTGATATTTCTAGGACTTCCTGCTCTTCCTGTGTGGACCCGGCACAGGGTAAGAGGAGACCATGTAAAAATGTATATTTTCTACATCAGTAGAATGAACCATCATTTTAAATCTTAATTAAGATGTAATCTTTGACAAGTACAAGGGTATTGCAGAAGAAGTGCATTTTACTATCCTGGACAAACTGTTGATATGGTTAGCACAAAGTGTAGCTCCTGGAATACACAGATCCATGTTCGAATTGTGTTCTCAATAGCTGTGTGACCTTGGATATGTTTCTTGAATTCCATGAGCTTCTGTTGCTATACACATGAGATAAGTGGTGGGAATAGGGTGGATTGATAATCCACTTAAAAGCTCTATAAAATGGCCATGGAATTTCTTATTGGGGTGATAAAAATATTTTGGAAATAGATAGAGGTGATCATTGTACAACTGTGTGAATGTACTAAATGCCACTGAATTGTACCCTTTAAGATGGTCCAGTTTATGTTATGTGAGTTTTAATAAATGTTAAAAAGTATATTTATTTCTATGAGTGTCCACTCTATAATCAGATGACTGTTAGTTCATTTCCTACTTTTCCCCCCAATAAATCTTGATGGACTACATCTTTAGTGGTCATTTAGTTCTTCTATCCTCTGATCATAAAAAAGCTCTCATCACTATCAATAACAGCCTTTTTATTTATTCGTGTTCTCAGTTGCTTACTCTAGTGGTTGTGACAGGCCATGCACTCAAAAATTAAAAAAAAAATTTAAAATATGGGGTAAAACTCTGGGTTAGGTATATAAATAGTCATCATACAGGTAAAGTTTGGGCCTCGCTTTTGTTCCCGTTTCACCTGGTTTGAGATCAGCTACACTTACTGATGAAGAGTACCTTTTCCCTGGCAGTTTCCCACTAGTGCCAATCCTTTTCTTATAGTATTATGATAATTGTTCAGTGTCCACTTATGAGTGAGAACATGTGGTACTCAGTTGTTTCTGCGATAGATCACTGAGTATTACAGACTCTAAGTCCATCCAAGGTGCTGAGAAACTCATAATTTTGTCCTTATGGTTGTATAATATTCCATCGTGTACATGTACCACATTTAAAAAATCCAATCCAGTTTCGATGGGCAGCACAGCTGGTTCCATTATTTTGCTATTGTGAATAGTACTGCAATAAACTTGCATGTGCAGGTATCTTTTTCATAGACTGATTTGAATTCCTCCGGGTGTATTCCCAGAAAAGGGATTGCTGGGTTGTATGGATGGTCGACTTTTAGATCTTTTAGGAACCACCGCACTGTTTTCCACAGAGGTTGTACTAGTTTACACTCCCACCAACAGTGTAGAAGCATTCTCTTACCCCACATCTTCTCCAGCATCTGTAATTTTTTGCTAGTGATGATGGCCATCCTGATTGGAGTTAGGTGGTATCTCAGTGTGATTTTAATTTGCATTTCTTTGATGATTTGTGAGGCTGGGCATGTTTTTATATATCTATTGACTGCTTGTATGACTTCTTTTAAGAAGTGACTGTTCACCCATCCTATTCAACATAATGTTGGAAGTCCTAGTTAGAGCAATCAGACAAGAGAAGGAAATCAAGGGTATCCAAATAGGAAAAGAGGAAGTTAAGTGTTCCCTCTTTGCTAGATGCTTTTATAGATGTTGTTTCATTTTATCCTTCTAATAACCCTGACTGACAGATAATCTTATCCCACTTTTGGATTGATGTCAACTGGGGCTCAGGGAGATGAAGAAATTCATTGTGTACTAATAAATACTGAACTGGAATTAATGGCCCTCATCTCCCCAGGCATAAAGTCTGTGTTCTTTGCATCTTATGCTGGGCTGATGGGATTTCAGGTGAGAGCCTGGATACTGTTGTACTTAACAGAGGAGCAGGTTTTGAAAGAGTGGACATAGTGACAGAGGGAGTTCTAAGCAGCACACTGAAAGTATGTAGGTAGAAGGAGATAATTTGGTGATGTAAGCATGACAATCTCTATAGAGTGGTGACCTCTTTCCCGGGACATAAGGGAAGAGAATAGCTTAAAAGAAAATCATGATGGAACTTGAGTGGCAAGGTGGACTGGCTCTTCTAGGCTATCATGGCAATATTCTACTGATGAATTTGCTGGGCTTCCTATTGCTCTTGGTGAAGACTCCATATTCTTTAACCTGGATAACCAAGGCAGCCATAATTGGACTCCGTCTCACCTCTGTATCCTCTGGTCACATCATTCTCCTTCTTACTTTCTACTTTCCAGAGTGGAGAGTGTTTTAGCTTCTTTTCAGTTCCAGAAACATGCCAGGTCATCTATTACCTCAGGGTCTTTGTACATTCTTTTTCCTCTACTTGGAGCCTCTTCCTCTACATTTCTCTTTTCTCCATCATATCTCTCCACTAAACACTCTTCCTTTCTTCATTCCTTTTGATTACCTATTATTCTTCAAGCCCCAGCCAAAATGTTACTTCTTCTTGAGGTGTTTCTGGACTTCTTTGTCCAGATTGCTTTTCTTTTATTTTTTTATTTTTTATTTTTTTTTGAGTTGGAGTCTCACTCTGTCGCCCAGACTGGAGTGCAGTGGCCACTCCCGGCCACCGCAGCTTTGAGCTGCTGGGCTCTGGCGATCCTTGCGCCTCAGCCTACCAAGTAGCCAGAATTACAGGCGTGTGCTACCACGCCCGGCTGATTTTTTGATTTATTGTAGAGATGAGGTCTTGCTGCCCAGGTGGGTCTTGAACCCGCGGGCGCAGGCAATCCACACACCTCAGCCTCCCAAAGGCGCGGGATTATAGGCTGAGCCACCGAGCCTGGCCAGATTGCTTTTATAACTCCCTTAGGATTCTTCTTATATTTGCCAGCACCTATCTTGTTTCTGTTCTCCACTCTAGATTTTAAAGACCCCAGAGGCTGTAATTCTGCCTTCCCTGTTTACCACTATATCCAAAATTCTAACACGGTGCTCAGAACAAAGTAGATGATAAGTTATTTGTGTTTATTAAAAACATATAGCCACTCCAGATGTTTTCTTCCGTATAAAGAGACCTTTCACTACAGCCACACTCAGATGTCTCTTTACTCTCTTCTTACTCTTTCCCTGGGAAGAAGAGAGGTTTGTTAAAAATAGGGTAAGTAAGAGCATACATGCACAGCTCAGCCTTCCTCTTGGGGGCCGCCCTGCTCACAAAGCACAGGAATTACTGCTCTGCTCTGTGTTTCAAAGGGCTATGCCCATCCTAGGGAGACCTGGGGCAGTGTGCAGAATTAAGAAACCCTACCTTGCCATCTACCTTAGCCATCTCAATTCAGCTTTTATCGGTAATAAAGCTACCTTTATTACTTTATTAAATCTCTCTCTGCCTTATTCCTTGTGTAACAATCTAACTGGTTAAAAACATGAGCAAAGGGAAGGGGTTATTTATCAGGCCCTTCAAATCCAAACAGAAGGTAAGAGGTTTTTATTTATTAAAGGGAGCATAGCTTTTAAAAATGGTAGGAGCAGAGCTACGGTTAATGTGAGGCCTTTGAAAAATATTGCGCAGAGAAGTAACACGATTAGATTCAGCAATCTGGCAAACATTTGTTGAGTATCTGCTCAGTACAAAGGGCTGCACTTGACACTGGGTGTTGTGGGGGGGTAGTATGGAGATGAATAGGAGCTATTCCAGGCCTGCTGAGAACTCACAGTCTATCAGCAAAGACAGACACATACATAAATAACTCTAATTCAAAGGCAGACTGTGATAAATACTATTGTAGGGAAATAAACACTCTTTGGCATTTAGGGGAGGGAAAAACCAACTGAATATAAAGGTCTTAGGGGAGGTTGTAGGAGAGAAGGTATCTGACCTGGATCTTAAAGAATCCATCTACCTTAGGACCTAGATGAGAGAAAGGGTGGTTCAGAGGGACCCTTGGATTCTAAACCTTGGTACAGAACAAGGAAAGACTTTGGAATGTGATCAGTAAGGGGGTCTCCCAATTGAGGGTGCTAGAGTGAGAAATGTTCCCTAAAGATGTGCTATCTGTTAAAAGATAAGCAACTTGTGTGGGGTGAATTCGTGGGCAAATTGCCATAACCTGAGTTGAAGATTTTCTTGCCTTTGAAAGTTCTCTGAACTTCTCTTCCCATAATCCTCTCATTCTTCTCCCTCCCATCTCAACTAGAATATTTTGTTGGTAGCCCCAAGCTTCTGCCCAGTGCATAGATTTTCTTCTGAATAATTGATGTAAGGAGGATGTGGTTCCACTTGCAAGCAGTTTGAGTGTGTGTCTATGTGTGTGTACATGCACATATATGTGCTCCATATCATTGAGATGGGGAAACTGTATTTCTCTGGTTCACCATGACTCCTCTCACATGTAACAAGTTATAAAAGAAAGACCAATCATGAGCCCTATAAGTTAGCAGAGTTACCTCTAAAACACAAGATTCAGATCTCCAGCATGCATTTTGTCCTGAATCACTTAGCACAGGGGTTACTAACACTCACGGTACCACTCTGTGGCCTGTTAGGAACAAGTCACACAGCAGGAGGTAAGTGGCAGGTGAACAAGCGAAGTTTCATCTATATTTACAGCCACTCCCCATCACTCACATTACCACTTGAGCTCTGATCCTGTCAGATCAGCAGTCACATCAGATTCTCATAGGAGCAGGAACCCCACTGTGAACTGCATGTGCAAAGGATCTAGGCTGCACACTCCTTATGAGAATCTAATGCCTGATGATCTGAGATGGAGCTGAGGTGGTGATGCTAGTTTTGGGGAGCAGCTGCAAATACAGATTAACATTAGCAGTGAGGTTTGACTACACAAAGATTATCATAAATCAACTGCTTGCAGACTCATATCAAAACCCTGTTAGTGAGTATCAAGTGAGTGAATGTACTTTAATCATACAGCTGCATCTGGAGGTAGACTTTAAGCCAGAATCTGACACTTATTTTTGTTTGTGCATGGCCTGCCCATTATTTTATTTATCACTTCCTTCTGCATCTATTTCTTTTTAATGGGGAGATGTATAATTATTTCATTATACATATATTGCAATGTAATGATAATAAAAGTACAGTGCATAATAAATATTATGTGCTGGTCCCTGATGCCAAAAGTGGTGGACTTCTGACCTAGTGCATCTTGTCCGTTGTCCTTCATTGAAGGTAGTTGTTGTTTTTCAGCTGCTCAGCAGTCAGTCTCTTTTCCTCCTAGCAGTACCTTGATTTTTCTCCATCTTCACAGTGATTAATTAAGGGAGGAGGCAGGGCCCAGGCCATTATATTGAGAAACCATTTTGAAACTTAGTGCAGTTCTTGGAAAAGAGACATGCTCTTCTCTGGGGTTGCTAAGTTCCTCGGATGGAACTCTGAGTTTGTTTATACAAAGAGAAGACCCGCTTAAGGAGATACAGCAGCAAGTAGAATCAAGTTGTGGAGAGAGAAAAGAGTTCAAGTACATTATCTGTACATTCGTATTCAACCAAATTTGAAGCCAATATATCCAAGGATGTTTAAGTTACACGACTGATGCTTTCCTTTGATGACTCAATATGGTTTGAGTTAGGTCTCCATCAATTGCAATGAAAAGAGTATTATTAATTTATCCAGATGGTGCATCGCATCTGAAAATCATCTTTCATGTCTTTTCATCTTATAATTTCCTATTCTTTCTTGGTCTTATGAACCCACTTTCATCTTTAGGTATGATTCTAGGTTGCCCTTATTTGACTACTTTCTGAACTTCCTTCCTAAGGGAGTCCTGACCTGGGCACTATTCTTGGCTCTGGATCAAGGGGACCCGTGTGAGGGCTGGAGATGGGGTTGAGTTGCCCTGTGAGTTACCAAGTATAGATTCAAAATACCAGTGACAACAAAAATCTTGGCTTCAAATGGATCATAGCAAACTGGTAAGCTTGCAGAAGCATCAGGCCCAAGGCCCTATGTAGCCCTGGCAATGGGACGAGAACCAGAGTCCTAAGTGCAATTAATCCAGGATGGAGAGTCTGAAGATGGAGGCTGAGGTTTGGGGGGTCTGCTTCAGGAACAGAAAACAGAGGGACTCAATACAGTTTTCCTGAAAGATATCTCAGGAGAGAGCCTGGCATGGTAACTAAGAGCCAGTTTGTAGAGGACTTTGCAAGCCCAACTAGGGAGTTTGGAATTTATGGTAAAAATAAATTAAATTTTATGACTGTAATTCTAGAGGCAATGTGCAGGGGATTGGGGACAGGAAAATCCATTAGAAAACTCCTGTTCTGATGCACGATAACTCTGGTTTTGTGTCAGGGTGCCTAAGAGAGGGCTGGCATCCCATCTGAGGGCAGGGAGTTTTGCATGGGAAGCTGGCTTTGCAGGGAGAGGGAAAGAGATTTCAGACATGTGAAGATAATGAGGAACACACTGACTCAAAAATCCAGAGAGAGTGTGGATCTGATGATTTAGAGTGAGAGTGGAAGGACAAGGTGAGGTTATGTGTGTCATTAACTCTTCTGAGGGAGAAAATTTGTCACTTGATTATTTTGCTTTGTGAAAGAAGACTGGCAATTCATCTAATAGACAGCACATGAACTTCAAAAAATAGACAGTGATTTAGGAGGAAACAGAGACACCTAGAATAGAATCTAATTGGCTGCATGAATGATCCCCTTTTGGGGAATCCATTCCAGCTCATTTTGACAGGAAAACTGCTCCCCTTTAAAAGACACACAAACTTGAGTGTTGGAAACAGCTGAAATAAATAATTTTAAAAGACAACTGCCATACAGAAAACATCATCCACATTTTTATGTCTGATTTGCAACTCTATGGCAGAAAGCCTTACTGCAAGAAATCACAGCTGACAGATTATATTGGGGTTATAAGGGCTGTGTGGATCCCTTAGTGATGTCAAGAAAGGAAACATTATTCTAAGGAGACAGATGAAAACATTTTCAGGGATTATTTATTATTAACCCATCTTGTATTCTGTTGATCATTAATGCCCACCAATATTTTCTCTCCAATGCCTCTTGGAGCAGCTTGCTAACTCATACCTATTGTGCACCTTTGACAAGCCAAACTACACTAGGCATTTTGGGGGAGAGAGAATAAGGAATGCTTTCTACCTTCAGGTCACTCAGAGACAAATAAGGGACCATTAAGCACGGCTTACTTGCTGGTGTCTATGGTAAATCTGATGCTGTGCTGAAGATAATGATGGAGAGATATTTTAAGTCTTGGTTGACAGAAAAAAATTCTCCCAGGGAGTGATATTTCATATGTTATTTGTGATCTGACTTAAAATATGAGTAGGAATTTTCTAGTCAAAGAAACATGCGGAAAGGGCATTCCAGGTAGGGGAATATTTGAGAAGTATTATTTTTATCAATCCATTCATTCTAGTCATCCTTATTAAAGATCTAGACATAGTACTAGGCACTTGGGATACAGAAATAAATGAAATGCATGCAAAGCAGTGAGTGATATTTTTAGAATCCATTTTCTATGCCCCCAAGACACTGGTCTCAGAGAGTTCTCTTTGTTTCTCTCGGATCCCTGTCTCTACTGACATTTCTTTAAAATAAATATGAATTATTAAAAGTTCTATGATGGTGAAATTGAGTCTGTTTGTATCAGAGCAGGCCAGATCACAATAATATCATTGTTTTATAGGACCTTAATTTTTTTATGTTTAGGAAATTAATAATCTCCCTTTCCCAGGCAGCCGGGACAAGCTGGGATGGTTGCTGTAACTTTGGATACCCAGAGCAATTAGAAGTCTCCTGCTCAGCCGCCTGAAGAAATGTTCTATTTCAGCGCTGTCACGTATCATTCTGCCTTGGTCAAGATGAAGAGTTCTTTGAATTGACAACATAAGCCCTGTGTCCCGTGTGACAGTTGCAAAAATAGACCCATTGCTTCCGGGAGTGCAATGAATGTCACCTTTTTGTTTCTCAGTTTTTACATCCCTTTTACCAAGTCCCTCCCCACCCTACTTCGTGAGTCTTCAACACAGACAAATAAAGTCAAGATTCTGGGAAGCAGACATGTTCTGTGACATCTGGTGTCATGGACTACCATTGTCCTGGTTCGGTCTATTGTCTTCATAGAGTGAGATTGAGTGAGTTTGGGCAAGGAGAAAACATGAGGAAATGCAGAATTCATCCTGTCAGTTTCTTGATTCTACTGGGGCAGTAACCAACAGTTGGGGTGGATTTTAGAAAGCATTGACTAGATGTTGTGACATTGTGTGGACACAAGTCTCATGTGATTAGTTGGTCTCACAGGATCCTCCTAGCATGGTGTCAGGTGTCAATATATCTTCTGACATTGACCTTCCTCTTATTAGTTCCATCACTTCCGAGTCGGGAAGCTTCATATTTCTAAACTGACTGCTAATCAATGTTCAAGCCTAATACTAAATGTTCTCACTCCTGTGGGAGCCAATTGGTCACAAGGATGGAAGAAATAGACAATGGGGACACCAATATGGGGAAAAGAGAGGGGAGTTGGGGTTTGGAAACTACCTATGGGGCACAGTGTTCACTCTAAGAGGAATGGGCCACCTGAGACCCAAAACCCAACACTACATAATATGTTCATATAAAGACTGTGCATGTGTACCCATGAATTGAAAATATAAAAGGAGGAAAACAAATGAAGCCCTGTTGATCCATTCTTTGTCTTTTCACTCCTATCCAATCCTGCTTTCTCATTCTCACTCCCTCTACCAAACTGAGCCTTTTGATTTTTTTTATTGCCTCATGTCAGCATCTTGTTGCCTATTTGCCTGTGGTTGCTCTTACTTAATTCATATTTCCCATGGCCTCCAAGGTTTCTGTTCAATGGGGTTTGTCTTTTTTACTTTCTTATAAAAATAGTCCATGGATCCCCACAAATCCCTAATCTTTAGGAGGAGAGTTAGAGCTGTTCATGTTCCTTCCTCCCATTCTTCTGCATCCCTCTGTCTCCTCAGGGCTTCTGACTCCATATGGCATGCTCCTTCTGTACTAGGGTTGGAATGTCTCCTCTGTCTAAAGCCATTTGTCTGGTTGTCTTGCCCTGTCTTCATGGTGCCCTTGAAACCAGCCCTGGGAGACTGGCAGACCAATCAACCTTAGTATTAGGAAGATCCTGGGAAACACATATTCTGTGCAATCTGGTGTCATGGACAATCATTGTCCTAGCTTTTCTCCCCTGGTCCATCTGGCAGTGTTTGATCGCCTTCATTGTCACATATCATTGTCCTAAGCCTTCTAATGTGACATTGATGCTACTGTCATTTTCCTGGGATCAGATACAGTTTCCTAGCACTTAGAGGAGCAAATTAGCTTAAAACTGGAAAGAACAACAGAATGGTTACTTTAGGAGGACTAGTATTTATTAAACACTACTGTATGTCAGGCAATTGCATTACTTTACTTCATTTAGTCTCTGCAGATGCAGATTTTTGCACATCTGCTTAATGGCTGTGAAATGCCCTTCTTCTATTCAGGGAGATCACAGACTTTTCAAAGGTTTAAATGCAACATACAATCAAGTACCCAATGCTCAATATTTTCTTAAAAAATAGTAGGTCACAGTCTTCTACACTAGCAGCCCTTTCAAAAGGCAGAACTTAAATTTACAGTTACTCATAGGCCTTGTACTGCAACTGTGCTATCTTAGCAGATGAACTCAAGTCTTCTATGGAATAATGTAGGGAATTTGAAAGGTGTAGGTGCAGATTTGTGTGTATTCTTATGAAAGACAGGCATGTGAGCTGCGCCTCACCTTGTCTTGTGAGATATGTAAGTTCAGTTGGAAGAGACATGTGTGCATTGGTGAAATCTGACCAGCATCTAAGTGATAATGTTCATCCACTAGGCTACAGTAGTATAAGAATAGAATTGTCTGCAGGGAAAATTACTTTTTGACTGCTGAGCTGTATGCTAATGCAATCAGCACAAATATGAAAAAACGGGGGTTAGAGATGAGTGACACACACACACACACACACACACACACACACACACACACACACACACACACACACCCTATATATATGCATGTACCCATCTGTCAATATACTTAACTAATATCGGTCTTCTACCAGTCTTCAGATAGATCACTACCTCTTGTTCTTCCATATCCTGCTGGGAGAGGGTCTTTGATTTATAGGTTATTGGTGCAGTTTTTAATTTTACCAGCACTTGCCTTACCCTCTCCTTTCAGGTATTTGCAGTCAAGAACTAAAAATAAATCCAAAGGGAGCACATATTGTTTTTAATTTTTTTAGGTCCTCGAGGCAGTGGTTGGAACTGAGGAGAAATAGATTTCAATTTCTTTTCAAAGTGTGATTTCTGCTTACCTACTCCTGATAAACTACAAAACACATGGGTTCTATTCCCTTCAGTTTTGGTCTCTTCCTAGCTGTCTTCCTTTTCTGTCTCACCTGGATGGTGAATGTATCGAGTTCTAGAATTTCAGTGGAATGTGGAGACTTTTTGTATAATTTGTCATTTAAAAGAAGAGGAGGATGAGGTTCAGGAAGGGAGAATAACCTGCCCGAGACCACATAACTACAAAGTGGTAGAACTGGAAATGAACCAGGTTTCTTAATTCCTGCTTAGGATTTTTAAAAAGAAGCTTGACTAATGCCTTTGTTTATACGGTTCCCCTCCCTAGTGTGACACCCACTATCCTCATACTTTGATGCCTGTTCATCCCCTCTCAGGTATTATAGACGTCCTCAAACCAGCCCCAACCACATGAGGATTCCTGATATCCCAGGCTTTACTGATCATACCCAACCAATCACGGGCCCTCTTTCTGCCTTAACTTCTTTAAACCTAAGGCTGCTTCTGTTTCTTTCCCTTCCTTTATGTATATAGATGAAATGTGGGCAGAACTTCTATATAGAGATGAAATGTGGATGAGAGAAAACCTATTAGTATAAGTGGTTCTGACATACTTGTTAATGAATGTACATACTGGTGACCAGAACACACATAATCTCAGGTCCTGCGACCCCATCTTCTGGCACTCTTCTGGGCGTACTAGCTTGTTCCTTAAATATACCAAACACACTTGGACTGCAAGGCATTTATACTTGCTGTTGCCTCTTCCTGGAACTCTCTTCTCCCTTTTATCTGCAGGGTTTTCTCAATCAACTTCTTTACATCTCTGTCCAGATGTCAGGTTGTCTGTGAGTCCTTCCCTGATTAGCCTACTTAAAATATATGTCCCTGCCTCCAGCACTTTCTACTTAAAATTCCTGCTTCTTATTACATTGGCATTTACTACAGCCCGTTATATTTGTTTATTTGGCATATTTTCTATCTTACCCCCAAACTATTTAGATTCTACAAGGGCAAGAGATTGGCATATATAACACCCAACAAATATTTATTAAATATGTGAATGAATGAATGAGTAGAACAATAAATAGATGCTATATTTATTCTATTAAACTTTAATGTTTTTCAGTGTTCATAATGGCCCTAGTCCTGGGGATCCTTCTCTATTAAGAAAGCTGACCTGTTTGGTTGATGTTCATATCTTCTGCCACCACTCAACAGTTCATGGAATTCGAATATCAGGCTGTTCCAAAAGTAGAAATGAAGGCATTTTTTCTCTCTCATTCACTTTCCAGTAGTTAGTTCAAAAGAAGCCCAAATTTTAGCACCATCCAGCTCTCTGATACTGTAAACCTCTCCACTCTTTGGTCCTTGACTCTTTTACTTGGAAACTGTGCCTTCCAGTTTGAACAACTTGTGGTTGGAGGTACCTTGGCATCAGAAAGGCACCACCTCTGGGATCATGATCCCTTCTTGGGGACACTGGAGCTCTATTAAGGAGGAGCAAAAGAGGATCTTCAGCATGAGAAATAAAACAGAGACCCAGTCCCTCAGAGACAGACACAGGATAAAGACTTGGTCAAGGGAACACAAGGACAGGTCCAATGACTGAATTACAAGGCCAGAGTAAGACCAAGAGTAGTTTTAGCCCCCTCATTAGCTTCTTAAATTCTCCCAAGTCAGCTGGGCTTGGTGACTCAGCCTGTAATCCCGCACCTTTGGGAGGCTGAGGTGAGAGGATTGCCTGAGCCTGCGGGTTCGAGACCCACCTGGGCAGCAAGACTTCATCTCTACAATAAATCAAAAAATCAGCCGGGCGTGGTAGCGCATGCCTGTAATTCCGGCCACTGGGAAGGCTGAGGTGGAAGGATCGCCGGAGCCCAACAGGTTGAGGCTGCAGTGGCCGGGAGCGGCCACTGCACTCCAGTCTGGGTAACAGAGTGAGACTCCAACTCAAAAAAAAAATTCTCCCAAGTCAGAGGATTGGTGAAGAAGTCTGGGATGGGGTAGAAGTACTGAGGGTCCTTGGTCATTGCATGATGACATTAGGTAGTGGAAGATAATGAACTTCATGCAGTCGTTCAGGCTGTTGGGCTAGGGGTGGGAGGACACCTCCTCTTGCTTTCAGTCCCCATGAGGAAGCATCTTCCTGGACAATTTTAGATGACTGCCCACCCCTTGTTCTTCTATTGGGAAGGAAGGAAGTGTTACCTGATTGGTGAGTTTGCTGGAGACCGTGAGTGCAAATGGGCTAGTCTCCTCTTCTTGCTTTCTTGTAACGATCATCCTGTAACTTCAATCTGGAGAGACTTAGTGATTTTCCACTTCTGCCTGTAAAAAGGTGAATAATTCTGCCTAAACGTAGGGTTCAGTCTTAGGAAGCATACTTGGTCAAAGATATAAGCTGCATTATCTAATATCAGTTTCTTGTGAATAACCAAGGTGATTTTTTTGGCCCCCATGAGCCTTATTTTTTGGTCTTAGATTGTATTTGACTTAGACCTTGGGTAGGAAAGAAGAGTGTTACTGACTGGGTCCCTTCAGTTCCTATATCATCAGTGTGTCAGTCAGTCACCAACACATACCGAATACCTACTATGTGCACCACACTGTGATAGCAGTGAAAGTGGATAACTATTATTTGTGGAGCATGTGCTATGGATCAGGTATGCTCAGTACCCCTTATACATGTTCTCCTTAAACCACACAGTGACTTTGGAGGTAGGATTACCATTCTCATTTTACAGAAGAGACAACTATGCCTCAAAAATGCAAAACAGATAAAGAAAAAAAATCACAAGATTTGTCCCTGGTAAACATAGGTAGTAGGTATGTCATAACACATATTTTGCAATGTCCGATGCCGATGTCATATTATTAGATATGGTTTCACACAGTTTACTGGTTCCAATTGCCAATGTCTCTCAGGCTGTGTCCCCTGTAAAAACTTAAATGGGGGAAAAAAAGGAAAGACTGTCTACTCAGATTTAGGGAGATGGGGTTATAAATACTTCTCGGCAGGGTGATGATTGAGTTGGATTTTGCAACTTGAGTATGAATTGGGTAATCCTGGCTTATTAACTTACCAGTTACTATCTGTTTGATATTAGGCAAGTTATTTAGCCTCTCTGAGTCTCAGTGTTCCCATTTGTAAAACAGGTAATTGCAGCCCCCAGGTTTGTAGGACTGATTAACTCAATCATGTAACACTTGTAAGGTTCCCAACACATTCTTTGGTCCAGAGTAAGTGCTTTAAAGTATTGGTGTACTCCTTATTCACTTTCTGGATCTAAGCACTGGCACAATAAGGGTTGCAGAGTTCATAAATCAGTTTTTCCTGGATATATATAATTCAGTTCAACATATCTTTGATTTATGGGCGTACATTGTCCTGGGAGCTATTTTCACAGATGACTTCCACATATTCAGACATGATACAATTCATAACGGAACCACCATAAGGCCTGACATCAAAACATCCTAAGTCAGTTTTATTTGTTGCTCAAAATCCTTTTGAAAGTGTAGACAAGCCCAGATGTTTAGGGAACTTTTATTGCTTATGGTGCAGTTTCTACAACTCTGAAGAGACTATTACAATCCAAGTGTCCCCATGTTCACCCCAGGAAAGCAGAAGGTAATTACCATTTCTGTGAGTGTTTGGAGTGCTTTGAAACATTTTTCATCACTAAAATATGAAAAGGAGGTAATTTTCATTTTATTTGTTTAGCTCTTGATTGTTTCTTTCTCTCCTTTTGTGGGATCAAAGAAGAGAGTGTTGTATGCTACTTTTATCTTGGGATTAAAACAAAACTATGCTCAGTAGTTTCAGAGTGTCCTCAAATAGTTTTGTAAAGAACATGGTTGCATTGTTTCCTTGGCTGGTTGGTACAGTGGCCAGGTCTTGCAAAAATGAAGTAAGTTTAAAGTAAATATTAACCGGGCTTGGTGGCTCAGCCTGTAATCCCGTGCTTTGGGAGGCTGATGTGAGTGAATTCCCTGAGCCCGCGGGTTTGAGACCCGCCTGGGCAACTTGGCGAGACCTCTTCTCTACAATAAATCAAAAAATTAGCTGGGCATGGTAGCGCGCGCCTGTAGTTCCAGCTACTTGGAAGGCTGAGGCGGAAGATCGTTGGAGCCCAGCAGGTCGAGGCTGTGGTGGCCGGGAGTGCACTCCAGTCTGGGTGACAGAGTGAGACTCCAACTCTAAAATAAAATAAAATAAAATAAAGTAAATATTGACTAATGGTGTCCTGTGATTTATTTTTTCTTTTGTCCTCCCTTGCTTTTAAGCAGA
Source organism: Carlito syrichta (assembly GCF_000164805.1). NCBI lineage: Eukaryota > Metazoa > Chordata > Mammalia > Primates > Tarsiidae > Carlito > Carlito syrichta. The sequence goes on along the minus strand of NW_007253364.1, from coordinate 270,946 downwards.
AGAAAATGCATAAAATAAAATAAAGCATTCTGGAAAAGTCAGATATAAATTAAAAATCTCCTTCTCTGTCCATATCTCCAACCTGGTGTTCATGGAAGGAAAAAAAATTAACTATCTTTGAAAGTGTTTCCAGTGCCAATGACTATGCTCTCAGCTTTGGCATAGATTGGTCTTGCTCATGATGAGAAAATGCACTGTCTACCTCTGGAGTAGCTGACTATGTGTTAAAATGAAGAACCCTGATCCAACTTCATCCAGGTAGAATGCATCAGCAACACTGGTTTTGCAGCCTGAGGATTTGTTTTTTAATTTTTAAAAATAAGTTTCTCAAGTTAGAAAAACATGGACACTAAATTTGCACTAAAGCACAGAATAGTAGATACAACTGTTGGCTCCCCAAAAGTTGGGCAAGAAATCACTGATTTGGCTCAGTTTGGAAAAAATAAAAAAAAAACAAAAAATGAGCAAAACAAAACAGGTCCACAGAATTTACAAAAAATAAGAGATACAGAGATGTTTTGTAAAAAGACTGCTCATCTTAAAACCTCCCTTCTTTGTCTCCTGCTTTTTATCCATGTGCTGTTCTTTCTCCTTTGGGATTACAAAAAGTTCCCAATAGTTGTGATGATTTTGAGCATATTCCCTGAAATTATACCTTGGCCAAACTCCAAAGAGAAGAGAAGGTCAGGAGTAAGTTCCAGAAGTGGGGGTTTTCTGTACAAGAATACCCCTCTCTAACTCTGTCCTTGGCCTCCTTTCTATTACACAACAGCTTGCCAGCTTCTTTTACTCTTCTCCATCCACAAAACCTTTTCAATGCCCCCAGCTGGAATTGATCTCTCCCTCTTTTAGGCTGCAATGCTCTTTATCAAGTGTGTTTTACTTATCTGCCTTACATAGAGTTAAATCAAATGAAATATCACCTGTGCAATGCCCTCCAAAGCATTTTCACTCATACTACCTCAATAAATTCCATGATATACCTAGTTAGGCATTAGTGCTCTCTTTGGATAAGAAAAGGTGCTTGGGCTCCAGGAGGTTAAGTGACTTCTCTAAGATTAAGATACTGGTAAGTGCTAGAGGCAGATATTTCTTTGGTAATACTGTTTTGCACATAAAGTTGTGTAGTTTTATACCTCTTTCATCAAACTACACTTTTTTTGTTTTTTTACAATTTTTATTTTGCAGAGATGGACTGGGGGGGGGTCTCACTATGTCACCCAGGCTGATCTTAAACTCCTGGTCTCAAGTGATCCTTCCAATTAAGCCTCCCAAAGTGCTGGGATTACAGGCATGAGCCACCGTACCTGGTCTGCAATACTTTTTTTCAATTGAGGTAAACTTCACAATACATGAAAGTAGCCACTTTACAGTGTACAAATCAGTGGCATTTAGTACATGTACAATATTATGTAACCATCACTTCTATCTTGTTCTAAAACACTTTCCTCACCCAAAAGGAAAACTTGTAACCATTAAGCAGTGACTCCTCATCCCCACATCCACCCCTGCAGTCACGAATCTGCTTTCTGTCTATGTGCATTTACCTTTTCTGGCTATTTCTTCCTTCCTTCCTTCCTCCTTCCCTCTCTACCTCTCTCCTTCTTTCTCATCCTTCCTTCCCTTCTTTTTTTTCTGTCGGAGTCTCACTCTGTCACCCAGGCTAGAGTACAGTGGTACAATAACAACTCACTGCAACCTCGACCTCCTGAGCTCAGGTAATCCTTCCACCTCAGCCTCCCAAATACTGGGGACTACAGATATGCACTATCCCACCCAGCTAATTTTATTATTATTATTATTATTTTTGTAGAAACAGAGTCTCCCTATGCTGCCCAGGTTGGTCTCAAACTCCTGGGCTCAAACAGTTTTCTTTCCTTGGCCTCCCAATGTGCTGGGATTACAGCAGGAACCACCATGTCCCACCTGGATATTTCATAAGAGTATTCATACATGATATGGCTTGTTATATCTACCTTCTTTCACTTAGCATTATATTTTCAAAATTCATTCACGTTATAACACGTATCAGTACTTCATCTTTGTTTTCTTTTTCCACCACTTAATACCTTTGTGACCTCGGACAAGGATTTATATGTGCTACTCCTTGAAGGTTAGATGAACGTGGGAAGAATTTAGAACATGTCCTGGCACAGACTAAGTGCTCAACAAATGTCATTAATAATAATAATAAATAGTTAGATATTATAATTATTATTTAGGTGCTTGGTCAAATTTGAAAAGATATTAGCAATTCCATTTTAAAAGCATTTTTCTTTTTCTTTTTTTTTTTGAGTTGGAGTCTCACTCTGTCGCCCAGACTGGAGTGCAGTGGCTGCTCCCGGCCACCACAGCCTCGACCAGCTGGGCTCCGGCGATCCTTCCGCCTCAGTCTTCCGAGTAGCCAGAATTACAGGCGCGCGCTACCACGCCCGGCTATTTTTTTGATTTATTGTAGAGATGAGGTCTCGCCTGCCCAGGTGGGTCTCGAACCTGCGGGCTCAGGCAATCCACTCACCTCAGCCTCCCAAAGGCGCGGGATTACAGGCTGAGCCACCGAGCCCGGCAAAAGCATTTTTCTTAACCACTCCCTTCCTTTGACACTCTGAAGAGATGACTATTAGACTTGCTGGTATTGTATTATCAGTCCTGTGTCTCTTTTTTTCAATCTTTTTTCTCTCTGTTGTTTAAACTGTATGATTTTTAGTGCTCTACCATCAAGCTCACTGACTTTTTCCTCTGTCATCTCTAATCTGCTGTTGGGCATATCCAGCAACTATATTTTGGTTAGTGTATTTTTCAGTTCTAAATTTTTTATTTGGGTCTTCGTTATAGCTTCTGTTTATTTGAAGAGATAGTCTTTCATTTCAAGGGTGTTTGCACTTACTTTGAAGAGTATGCTTTAAATTCTGTCTAGTAACATTAGTATCTATATCATCTTGGTGCCAGCATTTGTCGGTTATTTTGTTTCTTTCAATATATCAATGTTTCCTGATTCTTCATGCATAGCAATTTTGGATTGTATCTTGAATATTTTGATTATCATTCTATAAAAGTCTGAGTCTTTTAAAATATCTTATGCAGATCATTTTTTCTTAGTTTATTTTAGCAGACAATCAGCCTAGTCCTTGGCCATGGCTCTTACTTTCCTTGTTCCAGCGTATCTTCAATTTTCAAAGTCTTTGGAGCCCTGTTTAGAGTCCTGTTTGTACATCATCCACTGGCAAATCTGAGACCTGAGAGGAATTTTAACATATAGTTCAGTTCTAAAAGCCTTTTGTATGCAATTTGGGGCCAAGTTCCATGAATACGGAGCTTGGAGGTGAACCCAAAAGTGCACGCATAACATTATGGGGCCACTTTCTTTTCTTGTGATTTTCCTGTCACATTCCAGCTCCCAGCCTCCGTCTTATTTCACCCCCAACCCTTCCTTGGCTTTCTGACTAGAAAACCAGAGCTTTATGTACCCTTCTCTGCCCTGTGCTTCCTCCAACTCAGTCTGTGTCAGGGGCCAAACAAGAGGGAATGGAAAATAGTAAAAAGCAACAGGTGTTTCCCCCACTCTCTTGGTACCATAGATGTTCTGGTCAGTAGTGTTTTTTTCTCCCTTATAGTTCTTGGTGCCTGCCTAGCCACTGCTGCCATTTCCACTACCACTAGCATGATGTTGTTTGGGAACTGGAGTGGGAGAGAAGGAATGAAAAACAACAACAACAAAACTCCAAACGGAATTTCTACCATTTCCTTTGACTCTTTTCTTGCTGCCTGGATCAAAAAGAAAGGTTTGTCTTATAACTTGTTATGGGTTGAATTATGTGTCCTCAAGATTAGTGGGTTGAAATCCTAACCCCTCAGAATGTGACCTTATTTGAATATAGGATGTATTTTCTAAACATTCTATAGGATGCAGATGTAACCAGTTGAGATTATTTCACACTAAAGTCAGGTGGCTCCCAATCCAACATGATTAGTACTCATAAAAAGGGGAGTTTGGGCACAGTTGCATATGAAAAGAGAATAATGTGGAAAGAGAGAATACAGAATGGGAGAATACAGCCATTTACATGTCTAGGAGAATGGCCTGCAACAGCACTGGAACCAACTCTGCCAACATATTGATTCTGAACTTGTAGCCTCCAGAAGTATAATAAATTTCTGTTGTTTAAGGCATCCAGTTTGTGATACTTTGTCATGGCAGCATCAGCAAACTAACATTCTTTTTGCCCTACTAGGTGTAGACTTAAGAATTTGAGTCCAGGTTGAGAGATACTGGTGGGGGGTGGAGTGGATAAAGAATATCATCACCAGTTTATTGTCTGAGTTCTTGTTTCTTCAGTCGGCCCGCTAACACTTGCTTTTTACATACCTCAGCTAATTGCTGTAGGCTTTCTGTCCAATGTTTTTAGCTTATTTAGTAAAAGAGACAGGGGGAAGTATACTTACTCAGTCTTTACCAGAACCCAAAATGATAGCTTTTGAGTTGATTGGGACTCCTTCTTCTACTTAAATTTTGCACAATTGATTTGAGAAAAGGGATCTTATGTTTTTTCATCTTTTCATCATGTAATGGAAACAGGGATCTCTCAATCACCTTTGTTTGTGAAACTAATTTCCTCCAGGCTCAGTTTAAAGATGTTAACATCTTTGTTTGCGGTCTAAATTTCTGAGTTCATTCTGCTCATTATTATTCAGGGCTGAGGGTCTTTTGGACTTTGAAACAATACAAGTGAATCATCTCTCTTCACATTCAATGATAAAGAAATAGGCAACAATGGCAAAGGTGCTTTTAGGAGGCTTATTCTTGATTCATCCAGGTTTTATCCAATTCAATTTTATAGACATGTATTGGTCTCCTATCATTTTTTTTAAACTTTATTAATGAAACTAAAGGGATGAATCAGACATGTTTCTTTGCCTCAAGGAATTCAGACAAATTACCTTTCAGTCTTGATACTCCCAATTTTAAAGAATAGGAATAATGATACTCATCATCCAGACATTTGTGGATATTTATAAAAAAAGAAATAAAAAATAAAGAGTCACAAAGATGAAGGGTAATAATATTTTACTTGCTCTAAATGAGCCTCCTTTCAAGTTTTAAGAGGGGACTGAAAATAGAAATCTAGTTTCACTGATTAGAGCTGTGTTTACACTCTCCAAATCCCTTCAGATTTTGTTCCCACATCTTCTAAACCTAATATTGCAAGGCAAAACAATCCTTATATTTTTAGTCTGGAATTGTACAGCAGTCCCTGCTGGCCCTTGCCCTTTTTGGGAACATCTCAAGCATGTTTAAGTCTTTCTGAAAGAACAAGTACTAGAACTGCACACAATATTCTGTCAACAGATACCCTGGGTCTTGTAAAATTGGAAAATAGGATGTATCCATATCTAAGAGAAAAATGTTAGGTATGAAAGTACATAATCCCTTACCTTGATAGATATATTGCCTTCACTCTTGAAGCTACACTCAGTCTCTAATGTTTTTACTCTCTCTACTTCTCCAACCTGTCAGAATAGGACTCACTTCTACAAGTGATTTATGAGTCTTTACTTGGTCACTATGGCAGTGAACAAGACAAAAAAGGCTCATGTTTTCAAAGGACTTGCATTGTAATAGGACAGAGTGGAAGGAAAAAGAAAGAAAGGAAGGAAGAAGCAAGAGGAGAAGAAGAAAGGAAAGAGGAGACAGAAGAGAAGATGAATGGGGGGAGGGAGAGGGGGAGAGAAAGAGAGAGAGAGAGAGAGAGAGAAACAGGACACACACACACACACACACACACACAACACACACACACACAGAAATCAGTTAGTGATAAAATGTTAGAAAGAGAATTACAATAAGGTGAGATGGTAGAGAATAATGAGGTTTCAGGAAAAGCCTGAATACGCATAAAAGTCAAGAGCAATAGCATTCCAAGCAAAGGAAATAAGTGTTTTAAAGACTTTGTAGTAGGAATGGTGTTGACATAACTGAGTGGCAGACAATGGGTCAGGGGCTAGAATGGAGAAGACAAAGAAGGAAGTGGGACAAGATGAGGTTGTTGGGATTCATGCAGACCAGATGACCTAGGGCTTTGGAAGGCAAAGCAAGAAGTCTGGAATTTATTCTGAGTGTCATGGAATTTATTCTGAGTGGTTTTCAGGCACAGAAGTAAAATTTTCTTACTTTGTAAAAATTTCACTCTGCCATCTGTGTTGAAAAGTTCATTATACTTTCAAGACCCATTTTATTTTATTTTAAGATGTGGGGTACAATTCAGGTTTAGGTATGCAAATGTTCATTATGCAGGTACTCTTGTTGATGAGGTGTGCCCCTCCCTCCCCTGGCAGTTTCTCTCAACTGCCAAACCCACCACAACTCCCCTGGCAGTTTCACTCTACTGCCAATCCCTTTCTTATAGTATTATGATAATTGTTCAAGGCCTACTTATGAGTGAGAACATATGGTACTCTGTTCTTTGTTTCTGTGATAGATCACTGAGTGTGATAGACTCTAAGTCCACCCACATTGTTGCAAAGCCCATATGCTTTTCCTTCCTTATGGCTGCATAATATTCCATTGTATTTATGTATCACATTTTTTTATCCAGTCCAGTTTCAATGGACAGCAAGGTTGGTTCCATGTTTTTGCTATCATGAATAGAGCTGCAACAAACATGCGTGTGCAGGTGTCTTTTTTGTAGAATGATTTGAGTTCTGCTGGGTATATTCCCAAAAAGGGATTGCTGGGTCATATGGAAGGTCAATTTCTAGTTCTTTCAGAAATTGCCACACTGTCTTTCAAAGAGGTTGCAATAGTTTGCATACCCACCAGCAGTGTAGAAGCATTCCTTTTTCTCTGCATCCTCATCAGCATCTGTTATTTGTTTTATTAATGATGACCATTCTTACTGGGGTTAGATGGTATCTCAATGCAGTTTTGATTTGCATTTCTCTGATAATGAGTGAGGCTGAGAACTTTTTCATGTGTCTGTTGGCTGCCCATATATATTCTTTTGAGAAGCATCTATGTATGTCTTTTGCCCACTTTTTAATGGGGCTGTTTGTATTTTTCCTTTCAGCGCATTTGAATTACTTGTAGATCCTAGATGCTAGGCCTTTGTCAAATATACAGTTGGCACATATTTTTTTCCCATTCTGTGGATTGTCTCCCTGCTCTCTTGATGGTTTCTTTAGCTTTGCAGAAGTTTATCAGTTTCATGAGATCTCATTTGTCTACTTTATTTCTTATGGCATGGGCATTTATGGTTTTCATCAGGAATTGGTTGCCAGTTCCAATTTCCATATGGAAGTCTCCTGCATTATCTAAGATTCTTATAGTTTGAGGCTTTATGTTTAGGTCTTTGATCCATTTAGAGTTAATTTTTGTGTATGGTGATAGGTAAGGATCCTCTTTCAATCTTCTGTATGTGTTCAGTCAGTTTTCCAGCACCATTTACTGAAGAGGTTCTCCTTTTCCCAGTGGTTGCTGTTGAAGGCTTTGTCAAAGATGAGTTGGTTGAGAAATTGAGGCTTTGCTTCTGGAACCTCCGTCCTGTTCCATTTGTCTATATGCTGGTTCTTTTCCCAGTGCCAGGCTGCTTTGATTATTGTAGCTTTATAAAAATGTTTGAAGTCTGGAAGTGTGATACGTCCTGCTTTGCTTCTTTTGCTAAGGATTGTTTTGGCTATTCATGGTTTTTTATGTTTCCATATGAATTTCTGTATTGTCATTTCCTTGTCTGAGAATGATGTTGGTAATTTAAAGGGTATTGCATTGAATCTGCAGATTGCCTTTTGTAGGATGGACAGCTTAATAATGTTGATTCTTCCTACCCATGTGCGTGGAATATTTTTCATTTGTTTGTGTCTTCTTGGATTTCTTTGAGCAGTGTTTTGTAGTTCTCATTGTAAAGGTTTTCACTTCCCTGGTTAGGAAGATGCCCAAGTATTTCCTTTTTGTATGTGGCTATTGTGAATGGGATTGTGCTTTTTATTTGGTTCTCTGCCTGTTTATTGTTGGTGTATAAGAATGCAACTGTCTTTTGTACATTTATTTTGTGCCCCAATACTTTGTCGAAGTCCTTTATCAGTGCAAGCAGGTTTTTGACAGATTCTTTTGGATTTTCAAGGTATAGTATCATATCGTCAAGACCCATTTTAAGTGTTTCTTCTGTCATAACCACCCCTTCAAACACCTGGGAAAAATATATCTCACCTTCATTTGGGGTTTGAGTGCAGATCTACCATTATATATAGTCCTTTGAACTTGATTGATCAAGTCAAATTTAATTGTGCCTGAATATTTATCTTCTGTAAAGATAAGGATGTGATAAGGATAAATAAGCACATACATAGAAAAGGCTACCCCTTAGTAATCTCTTAATACATTCTGGCATACTCTAAGCCCTTAGCATTTTGTACCTAAAATTTAACATCTATTTTGTTTACTCAAGTTGTACTTGGTCATTTGTATGTTTGATTCTTCTGAATGACTTTTACTTCCTTTATGAAAAAGATCTACTATATTTGCACCTTTTTCACCTAGTAGAGTTACTGAAGTATAGTGTCATGGCAGAGAATGCTGTGTATCCACTCAAGTTCCTTTCTTTTTTGACCTACAGAAACAACTGGACAGCATTTTCCAACCTCCAGTTAGGCATGACAATGTGGGTAATTTTTGGCCAGCTGGATGAGAATATGATATGCATGATTTCCAAGTCTGACCCTTATAAATCTGCATGGGTGATTCTTCCATTTCCTTATCTTATTTGTGGCAGGAAGTAAAGAATTATGAGACCTTGAGGGTATGGGTAGGGCCTGAGCAGAAGAAAGCCAGGGACATTTGATCACGGTAGGATCTTCCCAGTGAATAAGTGCACTGGGAAAAACTGAATCATGTTTTGATAAGCTAACAATGTGTCATACGTTATCTCTTACACTGATAGCATCACCCTACCTAGTACAATGTGCCATACATGTTGAATTTGTGTTTGCTTTCATATTATATATCTTTTACTCTTTTCCTAGTTTGAAGGAAAAACTGTGAGGCAATAACACTGTTCCCTATTATAGAGAAAAACTCTATGGAAGATTGTTAAGGTAAGAACCAAGCCTTAGCTAGGCTTGGTGGCTCAGTCTGTAATCCCACGCCTTTGGGAGGCTGGACTCAGGATTGCCTGAGCCCGCGGGCTCGAGACCCGCCTGGGCAACTTGGCGAGACCTCATCTCTACAATAAATTAAAAAATAAGCCAGGTGTGGGAGCGCACGCCTGTCATTCCAGTAACTTGGAAGGCTGAGGCAGAAGGATCGCCAGAGTCCAGCAGGTCAAGGCTGTGGTGGCCGGGAGTGGCCACTGCACTGCAGTCTGGGCCACAGAGTGAGATTCCGACTCAAAAAAAAAAAAAAAAAAAAGAACCAATCCTTGAGCTTTTTGTTATGTTTTAGCAGAAATTAACAAATATAACAGGAGAGTGAATAATGGGTTAGAAAACAGTAAGGCAAGATTATGAGAGGTCAGTAAGAAGGACAGCCACTGAAACAGAGATGGCAAGAGATGAGTTTTTGAGTAAGCAAAAGTGACAGGGCAGTTAGAAGTGACGGAAATCACGGAACTTGTCGTGGAACATCATAAGTCCTGCTGCATCATAGGCTACCATTGACTATTAAACAGTACGGGTTTGAACTGTAAAGATCCACTTAGAAACAATCTCCTTCCACCTCAATCATCCCTGAGACAGCAAGACCGACCTCTCCTCTTGTTTCTCCTTCTCAACCTAAAGCTGTTGAAGACCTTTATGAGAATCCACTTCCACTTAATGAATAATACATAATTTTCTTATGCCTTTCTTAATAAAATGTTATTTTCTCTTTCTTACTTTATTGTAGGAATATAGCAGATAATACATATAACATACAAACACGTGTTCATCAACTGTTTATATTTTCAGTACAAGTCCAGTCAACAATAAGCTCTTAGTAGTTACGTTTTTGGGAAATCAAAAGTTAAACACAGATTTTCAACCATAGCAGGGGATGGTTGATTCTCCATAACCCTCACATTGTTCCAAGGTCAACCTTACTCACTCGTTAAAGTTCCCATATAATCACGTTGGAAAATGAATGGACTCATTCCAAAATGGGTAAAAAACATCAAATATTGTACGTGATTGAAGGTGAACGAGGTTTTTTTTGAGCATGATTGTGGTTAAGGAAAAACGAGGAGGCAGACAGTATTTGTTTATTATTTTTACTATTACTTTTAAAAAGTGTAAATTGCGTCCATAAAGCAAGTTTTGAATAAGATGGGTTATCTTTTGGCATACTTCAAGATGCCAATATGTGAGGAAAATAAATGCTTTGAGGTCTTTTACTCCCAGCTTTCAGGCCTTAGATAGCAACAGGCTACAATATGATATTCAAATTCTTATATTTAGCCCAGGCTTCCTTTCAAAGCTTATACTCACATATTTATTTGCCAAAATCTAAGAGTCTCGCTTAGTTTCACTGTCTGTTTTTCCATTTAATGTATCACTAGTCTCCATAGATTCTTCCTCCTAAACATCTCTAAAACACAACCTCTTACTTTAGTTTTAAAATGGATCTAGCTAATAGTCCTTGGTGCAGTTTCTCTCCAACTTACCACAAAAAAATACCCTCTTAAAGAGGGTAAAAACTATTAACATTATCTAATATTAAAACCATTAAATATCCTGGAATCTAAAATACTTTTAACAAATTACCATAAATTTTAAAAAGATAGAAACAAATATTTTTTAGCAAATTTCTATGTAGCCAGGGAAACACATCCATTTTACTGTTCTGAAAATATAGCAGAAAAATTTCCCTAGTTTATGGCCTGTGTATATGGAACTATAAAGTCTAAACCAAGAGAAAATGGAGCCAATATCTCTCTATCACTGATGTATTCTGTTAAAAGCAGTCACTATGTCCTTGTACACAGTTAGCTCTCCTTGGTATACATGGAACATATGACACTTGCAATTATTCAACATCTAATTCTTTTTCTTTAAATTGACAGATAACATTCTATGTATTTATCATGGGCAACATATGTTTTATAAAGTATAAATTCATCGTGGAATGGGCAAATCTAGCAAATTTGCAAATGCATTTCCTCAGGTAGCCATTTTTGTGGTGAAAGAATTTAACATCCACTCTCTTTGCAGTTTTCAAGAATATAATATACCATCATTAACTATAGTCCCCACGCAGTAAAATGAATCTCTTGAACTTGCTCCTCTTATCTAACTCAAATTATATTGACCAATTTGTAAGTAAAGTATGACCTTCAGAAGGGTAGGGATTACCTTTATGTATTCATTATGGCAGTGAATCTAGGAGACAGGAGGTCCTCAACATTGTGTTGTTCTTGGACTACAATTACTTCTTCCACTATAAAACATCTATCACACTCTGACCTATTCCATCATCAAGCTTCTGCAAAGTCAAAGAAACCATTAAGAGAGTGGAGAGTCAGTCCACAGACTAGGAAAAAATATTTTCCAACTGTATATCTGGCAGAGGTCTAACATCTAGGATCTACAAAGAGCTCAAATGTGCAGAAAAGAAAAAAACAAAAACAAAACAGCCCTATTACTAAGTGGACAAAAGATATGAATAAACACTTCTCAAGACACAGAGCAGCCAACAGATACATGAAAATATGCTCAACCTCACTAGTCATCAAAGAAATGCAAATTAAAACCACACTGAGATACCACCTAGCTCCAGTCAGGATGGCCATCATCAAAAAACTACAGATGCTGGAGAGGATATGGGGGAAAAGAAACACTTCTACACTGTTGGCATGAGTGTAAACTAGTACAACTTCTGTGAAAAACAGTGTGGCGATTCCTAAAAGATCTAAAAATTGACCTTCCACGTGACCCCACAATCCTCCTACTGGAAATATACCTATAAAAGCTCAAATCACTCTATGAAACAGATAGCTGCACATGAGTGTTTATTGCAGCATTATTCACAATAGCAAAAACATGGAACCAACTGTGCTGTCCATCGACAGAAGACTGGCTAGAAAAAAATGTGGCACATATATAGGATGGAACATTACACAGACATAAAGGACAAAATTATGAACTTTGCAGCAACTTGGATGAATTTAGAGACTAATACTCAGTGATCTATAACAGAAAAAAAGAACCGAGTACCATATGTTCTCACTCATAAGCAGATCTTGAACAATTATCATAATACTATAAGAAAGGGATTGGCAGTAGTGAGAAACTGCCAGGGGAGGGAGGGTGGGATTGGTAGTTGAGGGAAACTGCTAGGGGAGGGGGGACACACCTCATCAACAAGGGTACCTGCATAATCAACGTTTGTATACCTAACCCTGAATTGTACCCCTCATCTTCAAAATAAGAAAATAAAAGTATCAGTTTTTTAAAAAGACAATTTGGTGGTGGTATACTGTATCTGTAAAGTGAAGCACTTCATGCGTGGATAGAAGAAGAGACTTGCCAGCAAGTTATTTCATGACGTTTTTCCCTGTAGTAGTCCAGTGATTCAGAGGACAATAAATCATGCAGTGGGCAGAGACAATGCTCCCTTTGTCGAGCTGACCTACAGATGCCTTTGGAGCTGTAAATCTTGATTTTTTTCCCTTTGAGAATGGTATTTAACTATCATTCAAATGAACAGTGCCTGGAGACTAAGGCTGGCAAACCCTTCGTGTGTTGATATACAGTACGGAACACAGATTAGACAGATTTTTTTTTATCCCATTTGAAAGTGAATAAAGTGGAAAATAAGCATGAAGTCTACTGAGGAACACATGAAAAATGAAAAAAAAATGAAAAAAAAATTAACCCGAACACTCAGGAGATCTTCACACCTATCGATATTATTTTTAAGGGACTCAGGAAAATGTTTGAAAACTACCTCATATTGCAATAGAATCCAAGAAGTCAGGATCTCTGTAAAATAGAAGCAGAAAGGCTTAAGCAAGAGCTAGTTGAAATGGAGACAGCAGGCTAGGAAGGTGAGATCATTAAGAGAAACAGGAAGGACTCAATCAATAATTCAGTAGTAGAATTAAGAGCCTAGTGGAAGTGGTGGGTTCAAATTCAGTAAAGTGGCAAATTGACAGTAGGCATTGTATTGTGTTTTGGGCTACCAGAGAAGTGAGTAAAACCACCTTTTTATTCTGCCATCATTGACTCTGCAGTCTAATGCCACAGGCCATTAGCAAATTAGACAATCCCAAAACAGCCTGTTAAGTATTGTGATGAAGAAAAAGAGGCCTGTTAGGTCCCCAAGGAAAGATGCTTGATTCAATCTTGTGGTCCCAGGGAATGAGGGGATTGTTTAAAACTACGGTCATCACTAGTACGGGTATAGGAACAATTCCCTTTGTCGAACAGACCTACCGATGTGTAAATCTCGATTTCTTCTCTGAGATTGGTATTTACCCATCACCCAATGAACAGTACTTAAAAATTAAGGCTGGTGACCACTTAGGTGTATAGATATGCAGTAAAGGAACACAAACGAGATAAATATAATTTGAAAGTGAGCAAGGTGGGAAGTAAGCGTGACACCTGCTCCAGAGCATGTGGAAACAAAGACAAATACAAACAAAAATATCCAGAACACTCAGGAAATCTCTCTCTGAAAGCCAGAGGGAGAGTGGTCCTGGCGATTTGGAAAATTAGGAGTTCTTTGTGTTTGACTCTCAGAATAAAAGAAGGAGAATGAAAAGAGACACAGAGAAAAGCAATCTTGAGGAGATAGACTACTTTGTTGAATAGGATCCCAAACTTAGGTTTGTTCTCCTTCAAACTTAGGGTTCAAAACAAACGTGCAAATTTCTTTTTTTTTTGAGTCGGAATCTCTCTCTCAACCAGATTGGAGTGCAGTGGCCACTCCCAGCCACCGCAGCCTCGACCTGCTGGGCTCCGGCGATCCTTCCGCCTCAGCCTTCCAAGTAGCTGGAACTACAGGCGCACGCTACCACGCCTGGCTAATTTTTTGATTTATTGTAGAGACGAGGTCTCGCCAAGTTGCCCAGGTGGGTCTTGAACCCGTGGGCTCAGGCAATCCACTCACCTCAGCCTCCCAAGGCGCGGGATTACAGACTGAGCCACCGAGCCCGGCTGCAAATTTCTATATTCTTCCATTTTAAAACTCACAGAAGCATATTGACTTTGTTAAAGGGAATGCACTTTTCTAAACCCCTTCTATGGGTCAGGTTATTTACATATGTGATTTCATTTAATTTCTTCTGGAATTTTATGAGGTAGTCTTGATTATAGTATTTTAATCAGGTGTGAACTGTGGAACAGACAAATGCAATAATCTGTGAAAGACTAAGCAGAAGGTCTCAAAACTAGAATTCAGATAACATTTTTTTACATCTACTGGATTGAGTGATGATGAGGAGAAGAATAAGAAAGATAATAATGACACATCATCACTGCAAAGTAATATTTGCTGAATTCCAGGCACTGGTTTTAACACTTTACTTTCACGATTTGAACAACAATCCTGGGATTGTTTTTGTATTAGATGAAGAAACATAGGCTGAAAGAGGGCTAGTGAATTAGTGAATTCTGGACATAATTAGGAACCCTCAGTCAAACGGTGCTTATGTTCTTAAGTCCCAGACTGCAGTGGCACTCATGCTGGTTCCTCTGTGTGGGCTGCCTTTCCCCGCTCATAGCCCGTGTCTGATTAACTTTAACACATACTGTACTTTACAATGTGGCTCAGGCATCATCTGCTTCAGAAAGTGTCCCTCAATCCCTCCCACACCCTCCGCCCACAGGATTAGGCACTGCTATTCTGGGTTGCCTTATAGCCTGGGTGTGTCTTCAGCCTCCCACTCCACATTTGGTTCTGCCTTTGTCTGTGATTCTATGTCTTCCAATCTTCTGTGGAATCAGTGGGGAGAAAAGTATGCAGTCTGGGGCCCTAACCAAGTTTCACACCACTTGAGATATTCTGGGTTTCCCTAGGTGCATGACTTGCTGAGAGCTGAGCTGAGTGATGGTAAATAATGAACAATTAACATAGGACTGAAAATGTGATAAATATGCACAATGGAATACTCGTCAGCCTTAAAAAAGGAGAAAGCCCTGCTATCTGTGACATCATGGATAACCCTAAAAGACATTATACCAAGAAAAATAAGTCACACACAAAGACAAATATCATCAGAGGCTGGGGAAGTAGAGGAGGAAACAGAACGCAGAGTTGTTTGTCAAAGGGTCAGTGAGTAGGAATAGGTTTGGGAATCTATTGCTCAGTGGGGTAGCTATAATCAGCAATAACGTATCGTATATCTCAAAATAACTAAAAAAGGAAATTTCAAAGGTTTCACAACAAAAAATGATTGATGAGGTGATAACTATAGTGATTAGTTTGATTTGATCATTCCACATTGTAAGCATATATACAAAAGTCACAATGTATCCCATAAATATATACAACTATGATTGTGTAATTAAATAGAATAATAAAAATAAACGAGCATTAGGTTTAAAAACAAAAAAAGTAAGATTGAAGACTATACTTGGGGAGACTAAAAAATAACCGGAATTATCTTTGGGAGGGTGGGTGCCTTGTAGTATAGGTTTTCCCTGCTAGGTCAATATTCTCAGAATCCATCAGCATTAGTGTACCAGCTAACATTGTTGAAAGAGGCTGTTTTTAATTTTAGTGAACATTTTTTTGGAGATTCTTTCAACACGTTTGCCCATTTCGTGATGGGTGATTTACAAGCACACCTGCCCACACCATGCTGACTGTTCAGCAGTTTTTGACCCCAAGCCTCATGACTCCCATGCCCGCCCTCCATTTACCCCATCTTACCCTGAGTGATTTTTTTGGTTTTGTTTCTTTCCCTGGATGATAAAAGTCCTCAAAGAGAAACATTTTGTTGATGTGGAAACAAAAAATGGCAGAAGCACCTAAAAGGCATCCAAATTGATGAATTCAAAACCTGTTTTGAGCAGTGAAAAAAGCATTACAATAGTTGTATTGCATCAAACAGACAGTACTTGGAAGACAGTACTTGAAGTTTAAACGTGTTAAAATACATACACAATTCCAGTTTTGGGGGAAGTCCGTTCTCTTACATGTGATATACTGTCATGTACCACTTAATAGTGGGTATATGCTTTGAGAAATGCATCAAGCAATCTCATCACTGCACACAAATTATAGTGTACTTGCACAAAGCTAGATGGGACAGCCTACCACACACCTAGGATATATGGGGCAATATATTGTTTCTAGGTTACAAACCAGTAAAGCTTGTTACTATACTGAATACTATAGGCAACTGTAACATAATGGTAAATATTTGACTATCGGAATATATCTAAAGTAAAAAGGTACAGTAAAAATAAAATATAATTTTTTAAAAGTAGTGTATTTATACAGAGCACTGACCATGGATAGAGAGAGCTTTTAGAGCTGGAAGTTGTTCAGGATAAGTCAGTGAATGAGTGGTGAATGAATGTAAAGCTCTATGACATTACTATGCACTACTATAGACTTTGTAACTGTATGCTTAGGTGATACTAAATTCATTAAATTTTTTTTTCAGTAACAAATTAACTTTAGCTTACTATAATGTTCTTACTTTATCAACTTAGTACAATGTGTCTGTGTTTCAAGCTAAATGTTATTTTTAAAGAGTCAAAAGGAGACTTTTGAGCTTTTAACTCTTTAAAAATAACATTTAGCTTAAAACACAGACATATTGCACAGCGGTACAAAAATATTTTCTTTCTTTTTATCTTTATAATATTTTTAATTTTTTAACTTTTAAATGGCAAAAGATATGAATAGACACTTCTCAAAAAAAAGACATATGAGCAGTCAACAGATACATGAAAAAAACGCTTAGCTTCACTAATGATCAAAGAAATGCAAATTAAACCACCCTGAGATACCACCTAACTTTGGTCAGGATGGCCATCATCAATAACTCAAAAAACAACAGATACTAGAGAGGATGTGGGGAAAAGGCAACACTTCTACACTATTGGTGGCAGTATAAACTAAACTAACACAAACTCTGTGGAGAACAGTTAGGCGATTCCTAAAATATCTAAAAATTGACTTTCCATATGATTCCCCCTACTGGGAATACACCTGGAAGAACTCAAAACACTCTATGAAAAAGATACCTGCACACGTATGTTTATTGCAGCGTTGTTCACAATAGCAAAAACATGGAACAAACCATGCTGTCTATTGACAAAGGACTGGATTTAAAAAAGTGTGGTACATATACATGATAGAATGTTATGCAAGTATAAAAAAGGATAAAACTATGAACCCCACAGCAACATGGATGGCCTAGATTCTATAATACTGAGTGATCTATCACAGAAACAAAGAACTGAGTATCACATGTTCTCATTCATAAGTGGACCTTGAACGATTATTGTAATGCTGTAAGAAAAGAATTGGCAGTATTGGGAAACTGCTAGGGACGGGGCAATATTGGCCGTAGTGGGAATCTTCCAGGGGAGGAGGGGCACACCTCATCAACAAGGGTACCTGCATAATGAAATTTGTATACCTAATCCTGAATTGTACCCCACATCTTTGAATTTCACAGCAACCTGGATGGAACTAGAGTCTATAATACTGAGTGACCTCTCACAAAAACAAAGGTTCGAGTATCACATGTTCTCACTCATATAATGGACCTTGAACATCCAACCTAATACTATAAGAAAATGATTGACAGTAGTGGGAAACTATGGTGGGGGAGGGAGATGGGATTAATGGTAGCAAATATCTGTCTGGGGATGGGGAAGCACCTCT
>NW_007253364.1:232836-252829 GCF_000164805.1 Carlito syrichta | reverse complement strand
ATGGTTTCCCACCACTGTCAATCCTTTTCTTACAGTATTACGATAGATGTTCAAGGTCCACTATATGAGTGAGAACATGTGATACTCAGATCTTTGTTTCTGTGAGAGGTCACATGTCTATATTTTGTCCCACTGAAAGGTCTTCAGGGGCAATAACATGGAGCTGTCATCTCCTGTGAAAACTGTACCTGGAATAGCTCCTGAAAAATCTGTCTGAGGATGTTTTGCAGTTAACTTTTTAAAAAATAAGTGGAAGGAGTATAAGGGGGGGGGCACAAAAAATAGAATTATTTTTTTGAAAGGCAAGCCCCTTGTGTATAGACTTACCCAGCTAGATAAGTGTTCTAGGAACCTATTGGCATCAGTATACCAGCAGGCATTGTTGTGAGAGGCTGTGTTTGGCTTCAGTGAAATTTTTTTTGGAGACTCTTTCCACACATGCGTCCATTTTATGGTGGGTGATTTACAAGTACACCTGCTTACACCACACTAAGTGGTCAGCAGTTTTTGACCAAAACCGGCATGATTCCCAGGTTCCCACCTTCCCTATACACCTTGCCCCAACCACCTTTTTGTTTGTTTGTTTCTCTGGATGAAAAGGGTCTCAAAGGGAAACGTTTTGCTGATGTGGAAGAGGTGAAACAAAAAACAGGAGTAGCACTAAACGGCATCAAAACTGATGACTTCAAGAACTGTTTTGAGCGGTGGAAAAATCATCTTGACAGGTGAATTGCATCAAAGGGAAAGGACTTCGAAGTTTTGACTGAAGTTTAAGTATGTAAGAAAAAATACACAAATTTCTGTAAATAAATTTCAGGTTTGGGGGTTCCCCTTCACATAATGAAAAAGTGAAATGTTCTATTTTTTATTTTTAGTCTTTGCTGTGTTTTTGTTTTATTTATTTTGTGATACTTCCTCCCCCTCCAATGGCTTTAGGAGTACAAGTGTTTTTTGCTGACATGAATGAATTGTACAATTGTACAGGGTCAAGTCTGGGTTTTTAGTGTGCCCATTACCCAAATAGTGTACATTGTATCCAATAAATACCTTTTCATCCTTCACTTCCTTCCACCCTCCTACTTTCTGAGTCCGCAATGTCCATCAAGCTACTCTGTATGACTTTGCATACCCGTTGCTTAGCTCTCACTTATAAGTGAGAACATGTGGTATTTGGTTTTTGTTCCTGAGTTACTTCAATTAGGATAACGGTCTCCAATTTCATTCAAGTTGCTGCATTCTTTCTTTCCTTTTTAATGGCTGAGTACTATTGTTCCGTGGTATATAAATATCATAAATTTTTTATTTGCTTATTTGTTGATAGGCACTTGTGTTAACTCCATATCTTTGCAATTGTGAATTGTGCTGATGAACACATGAGTGCAGGTGTCTTCACTGTATAATGACATATTTTCATTTGGGTAGATACTTAGTAGTGTGACTGTTGGATTAAATGGTAGATCTATTTTTAGGTCTTTAAGAAATCTCTATACTGAGGTTCCTAGCTTACATTCTTATGAAAAGTGTCTAAGCGCCAGGCTCGGTGGCTCAGCCTGTAATCCCAGCGCTTTGGGAGGCCGAGGTGAGTGGATTGCCTGAGCCTGAGGGTTCAAGACCCACCTCGGCAACTTGGCAAGACCTCATCTCTACAATAAATCAAAAATTAGCCAGGCATGGTAGTGCGCACCTGTAGTTCCAGCTACTTGGAAGGCTCAGGCGGAAGGATCGCTGGAGCCCAGCAGGTGGAGGCTGCAGTGGCAGGGAGCGGCCACTGCACTCCAGTCTGGGTGACAGAGTGAGATTCCAATAAAAAAAAAAAAACAAAAAACGTCTAAGCATTCCCTTTTCACTGCATCCACACCAATGTCTATTGTTTGTTGACTTCCTAATAACGGCCATTCTGACTGGGGTAAGGAAATATTTCTGTGTGGTTTTAATTTGCATTTCCCTCATTTTTAGTAATGTTGAACTTTTCTTCATGTGAATGCTGGCCATTTGTATATCTTCTTTTGAGAAATAACCGTTTATGTTATTTGTTCAATTTTTAATGGGATAGTCTTTTTTTTCTTGATGATTTGCTTGAGTTCATTGTAGAGTCTGGATATTAGTCCTTTGTCAGATGTATAGTTTGTGAATATTTTCTCCTGTGGTGTAGGTTATCTGTTTACTCTGTTGATCATTTCTTTTGACCTGAAAAAGCTGTTTAGATTAATTAAGTCCCAGCTATTTATTTATTTTTTTGTTGCACTTGCTTTTGGGATCTTCGTCATAGATTCTTTGCCTAGGTCAATGTCCAGAATAGTTTTTTCTAGGTTTTCTTCTAGAATTTTTAGGCTTTCAGTTCTTGCAATTAATTCTTTAATATATTTTGAGTTAATTTTTATGTATCACAAGAGTTAGGAATCCAGTTTTAATCTTCTGCATGTGGTTATTCAGTTTTCTCAGGACCATTAGTACTGCTATACACCAATAATGACCAAGTTGATCGTGAAATCAAGAATTTAATCTAATTAACAATAGTTGCAATAAAATAAAATATCTAAGAATTTAACTTGGCTAAGGAGGTGAAAGATCTCTACAAGAAAACACTAATGAAAGAAATTATAAATAACACAAATGAATGAAAAAAAATTCCATGCTCACTCATTGGCAACAAAAATATTGTTAAAACGACCTTACTTTCCAACAGATTTTACAGATTCAATGTGATCCCTATTAAGTTTCCAACATCATTTTTTCACATAATTAGAAAAAATCAATCCTAAAATTTATATGGAGCAAAAAAGAGCCTGAATAACCAAAGCAATTCTCAGCAGAAAGAACAAAGCTGGTGACATCACATTACCTTACTTCAAATTATCCCACAAAACTATATTAACAAAATGGGATGATACTGGTGCAAAAGAGACACAGACAAATGAAACAAAATAGAGAATCCAGAAGTAAAGCCAAATACCTATAACCCACTGATATTTGACAAAGTAGACCAAAACATACATTGGGGGAAAAAAACACTATTCAAAAAGAGGAAAAGTAAATGTTTTAAAAATATTATATGATGCTCAACATAGAAACACAAGGGGGCACCCCCCAAACCAGAATTGATCTATAAAAAATTGTGTATTTATTCTTACATGTTTAAACTTCAGTCTTCTTCAAAGTACTCTCCGTTTGATGCAATAAACCTATCGAGATTTTTTTTTACTGCTCAAAACAATTTTTGCACTTGTCAATTTCTATGCCTTTTAGTGCTTCAGCCGTTTTTTGCTTCATTTCTTCCATAAGTGTTAAACGTTCTGTTTGAGGACATTTTTTCCTCCAGGAAAACAAAAAAAGTTGCTTGGAGTGAAATCAGGTGAATAGGGAGGGTGGAGCAAGGGGCCTGTCATTTTTTGGTCAAAAACTGCAGAATACTCAGTGTGGTGTTAGCAGCTGCACTTGTAAATCACCCATCACAAAATGGGCAAATGTGTTGAAAGCAACACACACACACACACACACACACACACACACACACACACACACACACACTGAAGTCAAATGCAGCCTCTCACAACTGATGCGGCGGTTCCTTCCTGTGTGTGGCACACTACACCACATTATAGTACATCATACTGTATTCTTTATTCCAAAGTATACACATTAGTAAAACTTATGGCACAGAAAGAATGCAAAAGGGTCTTTATTCATTTCTTCCCTTTTCTGCACTATAAGAATTTTACTATCTCTCTTATCATACTCATCTCAAGTATTTTAGAAAGTTCCCAAGAAATCTCCAATGCTCTGAAGATCAGTGGTAGGTCTGCTGTTTGCTTAATTTGTTGTTTTTCTCCTCTGTTCTTGTGGTGAGGTTCACTGCTTGGGCTTCCAGGGACAATGGGACAGAGGTAAGCCCTGGGGTCTCCCACCTCTGTTGAAGACACTGTCTCCCCTAGCTCCAGAAACTGCCTAATCTGCCCTTGTTACTTATTCTCCCAATGGTTCATGCTAGTTTCTTTCTTTTTTACATTGCATTTTTTTCCCTAAGAGCTAAGAGTAAGTTTATAAAAACAAGGCTCTAGGACATTTTGAACATTTCCTGAGCTGTACTCAAAATCACCACAACCCCCTTCATTGTTCCTACCTGCCTTGGAGCAGATGTGAGTGCTCCTATTCTATTTTCCCTTCGGACAAGTCATATTTCAAGATGCCTCTTCATGCAAATGGCTCCCTATCAGGTCTCCCCTGCAATCCTTGAGCTGTCTGAAGTCATATTTGGATTTGAAGTTATTGGGCTATGGGCTGTCAAGCTGGAACCCTGCCACACAGATGATTGTGCTTCAGTTTGATTGATGGGACTTATTGTGGGCATATCTTTGGTTTGTTTTGCACAGTTCGATTCTTGGAAGTCCTGAAGGACAAGTTATTGCACCAGTATTGTATTGTGACTCAAAAAGGATGCTGAAAACACTGAAGAAAAGGAGCGCTTAGCTGTTCTGCTTACATACTATGTGGTGCTTCTGTGAGGATCCTTCCATCTTCTAAACACATTCTCTATCCACTAAATTCTTCAAGACTTATATGAACTTGAAGTTAAGGTAGACTTGAAGTATCTTTTGGAAAAAGGGAAAAAAACAATACTGAGAGGTTTCGCAATTATAAATAATATTGATTTATGATTTATGAAAGAGGATTGATCTAATAAGGTTAATACTAGGAATAATATTAATACTGATATTCTAGGTTTTTGCTAAGAGTTTACCTATAGTATCATATTTGATTTTTACTACATCTCTGTGAATTGGAAATGTAATCCTCACTTAACAAAAGAGAAATCAAAACATTTGAGAGGTTAAATGAATTACCAAGGACACACAGCTTACAAATGACAAAACTGCTGAGTTTACTTTTAATCACTCTATGATTAATATAATTCTGAAAAAATGTGTTTCCTGATTTGGTGAAATTTTGCTCATATCACCACTGTCTGAATTCTGGTTTCTCTATTAATTGGCATTGATCCCCAGGTTCTGTCTGTAAGTATAAAGATCAAGAAATAAGTTCCCATAAGAAAAACAAAGCAAAAAAAAAACAAAAACAAAAAAAGAACAAGGGTAAGATGGTAGAGTGCTAAAGAATAAATAGGAAGAAGCCAAATTGAGTGAATAGGGGAATTAATTCAAGGGATAAGAAAGTCCCCAGTTTGGATATAAAATAAGTGAATTTCCAGAACTCAATCCAGCACTTGAAAGCTGAACTTGGAGCAGTCTGCTGATGATACTGACTGTACCTCAAAAATGCCATATTGGTTAGGATGATTCAGGAGGTAGCCCTTGAAAGGGCCTGCAGAAGTATGCACACTTTAACATCCCTTTCTCATCCCATATCTGCAAAGCAGCCTAATGAAGAACTTTAGTAACCTAAAAGTTCAGCTCAACCCTTCCAGGTCTGGAGTTAGGTGAAACCTACTATAGCTAATTGTTTTTATTAGTTCTTCATCCTTGATTCAGAACTTTTGGAGGAAGCCGTCTCCCTTCAATTTAATCAGGACAGATTTAGTTCTGAAGATTCTCACATCTCTTGACTTCAACAGAAGAAAAAACACTTTCTGGAATGTCTTAATTTTTCTTTCATGGCAGAAATTAGATCAGTGAAAAGAAACACAACAAAATAAAATTTTCTCATTCTCTGGAGGGAGAGATAGGACTAGTTCAGAAATACTTCTAGTTTCTAATCTTAATTAAGATTCATGTAGTTAGGTAAAATGTTGATCCAATAGACTTCTCTTGTGGAATCCCAAGGGAAAACAAAATATAAGAAAATGAAGTGTCTGGAGGATTAACTTTTCTAAGTGTAAAGAAAAACAGTAGAGCAGTCAGAACCATCTGAATATAGGATGAACTATATCAGGAGAGGATCCATGCATCAAAAAATGACAGGTTTCTAGACATAATCTAACAGAGACCCGATATGCATTTGACAGGTATGTTAGGGATGGAGTGCCAGTATCATGTGGGAGATTGGATTAGATTTTTTAAATTTCCTGTGTGTTAGCTATTGGTGTGTAACAAATCACTTCAAAATTTAATGGTAAAATAATGAGTGTGTTTAGCTAACAATGTCTATGGGACAGTCAATGGTTCCCTCAGTCTCAGTTGGGCTCCCTCTTGTGTCTGCAATCAGCATAGAGGTTTTGCTGATGTAGGCTGGGCTCTCCAAGTTTGGAGATGGCTGATGGTTGTCTTTTTGAGGATTGCATTGGCTGGGGCAAACGGGTGCTCTTCCATGAGGTCTCTCATCATCCCGCAGGCTAGCCTGGAGTTGTTCATATAGTAGGGAACCAAGATAACAAACACTCATAGCTTCTTGAGGCCTATGCTTTTACTTGACACCTTTATTTTATTTTATTATTATTATTATTTTTTTGAGTTGAAGTCTCACTCTGTCGCCCAGACTGGAGTGCAGTGGCCGCTCCCGGCCACCGCAGCCTCGACCTGCTGGGCTCCGGCGATCCTTCCGCCTCAGCCTTCCGAGTAGCCGGAATTACAGGCACGTGCTACCACGCCCAGCTGATTATTTATTTATTTATTGTAAAGATGAGGTCTCGCTGCCCAGGCAGGTCTCAAACTCGTGGGCTCAGGCAATCCACTCACCTCAGCCTCCCAAAGGTGCGGGATTACAGGCTGAGCCACCAAGCCCGGCTTACTTGACACCCTTAGTGTATTCTACAAGGTAGTCAAGATACAAGGAGTAAGGATATTGACTCTACCTCTTCATTGGAAGGAGCTGCAAACACTCATGACAAAGTGCATGGATACTGGCAGAGTGAAAAATATTGGCTATTCTTTTGTATTTGACTATAATCCTCCTTCCATTCTAAAGAGCAGTGATTGTAGTAGGCTTGTGCACCTATCTTATTCATTTTGCAAACAGGCTGTGACTTTCATTTATTTGTATTTTTTCTTCTGGTAATATATAACCTGTTTTGTACCTAAAAGATTTATGGTTCCTTATAGTGGTAACCTGTAGGTATTAGCTATAGTTCCTTGCATAATATCTTAACATAGCTGAGATTTTGTTCTGTCTTTCTTTTACAGAATTTTTATGGCAATAAACTAATTACCTGATGACATTATAGACAGATCTTATAAACACTTGGTTGTATGTAACTTGTGCAATTAACTTTCGCGGCTGCTATGTCACCCATTTAACAGAGGAAAACCTGGGACTCAAAGAGCTTCAGGAAATTGACCAACGTCACCCAATGAAATATCTTCAAGATCAATGTCTTGGACTTCTCACAGTTCTTTGTCTTTTCCTGGGAAGATACTAGCTTTTAAGCAGGAAGGTTTCCCATCTGACACCATTAAGGGATCATTTTACTGTATGAAAAGATAAAATATTTCTTCACATTCTCAGTTCATGCTCCTCTCCACAGTAAATGATGTGCTCATGGGGGTAAGAGGATGAAGTTTTGACAAATTAAATCATAATATTAATTTCCCTTATTGCCTTCCTAGTCTTACATGTTTTCTTTAGTACGTTTCAATAATACCTAATTTCTAGCAAGTATCTACTCATGACCTCAGGCAATTCTAGATATTTTTACATGTATTATTTGATATTTCATAATAATTCCATGTGATTATAATATTATAGTAATTATAATATTTGAAAAAGCATTATAGAAAGTAAGGTTCAGAGGAACTAAATGGCTTATCAGCTCACTAAGGATGAACCCAGCATTTAGATCTTAATTTGATTCTAAGTCTGATATTCAAAAACCACTTTTGGCCAGGTGCGGTGGCTCAACCTGTAATCCCATCACTTTGGGAGGCCAAGGCAAGAGGATTGACTGAGCCCAAGGATTCAAGACCAGCCTGGGCAACTTGGTGAAACCACATCTCTACAATAAATTAGAAAAATACTAGTTGAGCATGGTGGCATGCATCTGTAGTTCCAGCTAAGTGGAAGGCTGAGGTGGAAGGATAACCTAAGCCCAGCAAGTTAAGGCTGTGGTGGCCATGAGTGAGCCACTGCACTCCAGTCTGGGTGACAAGAGTGAGACTCCAACTCAAAACAAAACGCTTTTATTGTCTTATTTTCTTGAGTATACAATAAAATTTTAAATCTTGATGACATTTTGATGTCCTTTGAATTACTGATATATTTATAACTTAATTTGTTCATTACAGAAAAGGTTGGCAACAGATGATAGCCAATGTTATAACTTCTCTCCCTACTTTACACTCAGAGACAATGAGGTGCAGATTGAACAGTTGACTTGCCCAAAGTTTCATGATATTTATGGCAGAGCGTGGACTTAAAATAAGGCTTGTCTTCAATTCTAAGATGAATTTTCTTTCAAATATCTTCTAAAGTTTCCAGGTTAGAACCTCTGCTCTTATTTGTTCACTTTAAGCTTATAGTATTTATTTTGTTATTTTTTTTTAGTTGAGGAAAAAAACACCATTGCATTATAAACTCCAATTTTATGATACATATGTCTTCTCTACACATGACATTAAATGAGTCCTTTCTCATAAGTCTTTTTTTGTAAGTCCATTTTTCAATAAAATAATATGCGTGTTTCTCTACTCTCCTGAAAGAAGATGAGAGAGAGAGAGAGAGAGATGTAAAAACCTGTTCCTCTGGGAAAATTGCTCAGGGGAAGAAAATAATAGAAAATATTAATGATTTTGTGTTAGGTATTTACTCTATTCCTCCGAGGTTTTGGCTGGTGAAGAGTAATATCCAACAGTATAGATAAATGAGAAACAAAATACCAATTTTTATGAATCTGAGAAAGTATTTGATATTCCATCTTTGTAAAATTAGATTAGATTGATCCATTTCTCTAACTATAAATCTAGACCTTGTGCACAGAAAAGTGTTAGACTGGGGAATTAAGAGAGACAGATAAAAAAGAGAGAGAGAGAGTTCTCCAAAGAAACAGAAACAATAAAATGGGGAAGGGACAGAAATAGACCTACATAGCCCTCTAAATTTATTAAGGTAGATGCATGGATCAAAGATGTACACTTGTCTCATTCTTTCAGTCCCAAGAGGAAAAAGGAAAGCAGCTAGGGTAATCCCCAGAATTTATAAATCAAAATAGTCCTCAAACTTTACAGTGCATCAGATTGCTTTCAGAACTTTTGATATTCAGATTGCTGGGTCAGAGTTTCTCACCCATAGATCTGGGATAGATGAGAATTTATCTACCTTCTCAGGTGATGTGGATGCTGCTGGTCCATCTGAGACTTGCTGCTCTAGAAGGTAAACTTCCATGGCACTAGGAATAAAATAATAGCAGTAACAACAATAGCAATAGTTGATATTTATGAAACCTTTGGTATGTGTCAGGTGCTATTCATATTTATATGACATACTTAATTTAATCTTCCCAATAATTTATGAATAGAAAACCTAATTTTATCCCCAATTTACAGATAAATTTGAACTATTTGCCCAAAGTCACACAGCTAGTAAGTGTAGGAGCTGGGATTTAAACCTAAGCAGAGTGACTGTAGAGACTAGACTACCATGCTTAGGCTAGTTAGCCATCTTTTGTGAGCCTCACTTATTCTATCTGTATAGTCAGGGTCTTCCAGAGAAATACAATCAATAGATAGATTGATATAGATACATAGATGATTAGATAGATAGATAGATGCATAGATAGGAAATTTATTATGGAAATTGACTCACACAATTATGGATGCCAAGAAGTTCCATAATCTGTCATCTGTAAACTGGAGAACCAGGTAAGTGAGTGGTATAATTCAATCTGAACTTCAAAGCTTGAGTCTGGAGAAGCTGATGGTGTAACTCCTCGATCAAGGCATTGGGTGGTGGAGTTAGGAGTGGGGGAGAGATCACTAATACACAAAGGGGGAACTCCCAAAAAACTGGAATTATTTTTTGGAGGGCAGGGCCCTTGTGGTACAGGCTTCTCTCCCTAAGTAAGTGTTCTAGGAACACTCAGTATCACTTTTCCAGTTAGGATTGTTGTGAGAGGCTGTGTTCAGCTTCAGTGAATTTTTTTGGAGATTCTTTCATCACATTTTCTCATTTCATGATGGATGATTTAGGAGCATACCTGCCCATATCATACTGAGTGTTCAGCAGTTTTTGGCCCAAACTGGAATGACCTCCATGCCCCATCCTCCCTATTCACCTGATCTTGCCCCCAAGTGATTTTTGTTTGTTTGTTTGTTTGTTTCTCCAGGTGATAAAAGTCCTCAAAGGGAAATGTTTTTGCCAATGCAGAAGAGGTGAAACAAAAAATGGCAGAAGAGCTAAAAGACATCAAAACTGACAAGTTCAAAATCAGTTTTGAGCAGAGGAAAAAGCATCTCCATAAATGTATGGCATCAGACAGAGAGTACTTTTTAGGTCACTGAAGTGTAAACATGCAAGAATAAATAATAGTAATAATTTATAACTCTTTATAAATAAATTTTCTTTATTTGGAGGTTCCCACTCGTGAGTCCTGGAGTTGAAAGGCCTAAAAATCAGGAGCTGTGAGGTCCAAGGGCAGGCGAAGATGGATGTCTCAGCTAAGGAAGAGAGTATATCCACCCTTCCTCTGCCTTTTTATTCCATTGGGTCCCCCAATTTATTGAATGACACCTACCCACACTGGTGAGGGCAGATTTTCTAAACTCAGTATACTGAATCATTCAAATGTAAATATCTTCCAGAACATCCTCACAGATGCACCCACAAATCATGTTTTATCACCTATCTGAGCATCCCTTCACCCTTGACGCATAAAATTATGCAACTCACCATCTGTAAAGTGAAACTCAGGATTCTTAGGTGAGCTCACAAGAAAAGTTAGTGTCTTCTCCACTTCTTTTCTACCTCCAGCTCTATCATTGACTGATACTAACTTTTGGTAAATCATTTTGAAAACTTAAATTTCTTGACTTTAGCCCTTTAATTGTTCTTTGGTTCAACTCATGTTATCTGTAAAGTAGAAGGATCCTGTCTATTTTAAGCCTCCTAACTAATTAAAAATTCCTCTAGATAAGAGGCATGAAAATGTTTTGAAATGGGAAAACACGTACACAGCAATGTTGAGAAAACTGTATCTTCTCTGCTATTATTGATTCCTGCATGTGATTTTCACAAATGTCCTGAGAACACACTGCTATTTATAATGTTAGAGAACGCAATTACTATCGCAACTATTGCGATTTGCATACTAGGCTTCTTTGGAATCCTGGTAAAGAATGTAGAGCAAAGAGTTGTGATGCAAAAGTAGAAGAAAACCCTGCTTTTTAATAGCTGATTATTATTGTGGGGCACTCCACTATGAACTTACTCTCTTATTTAAAATTCACCATAATTCTATGAGGTTTGATGTTACTACAGTACTCATTTTCAAGTAAGTTGCAGTTTTGAGTCAATAAATCTGAGGCTAACCCAGAAAAGAACCAGGACAAAATCCCAAGCTTGACTTTGTAACCAGTACTCTCTGTTGTTGTTTTACTCAACTCACATACATTTCTAATAACATGTATTTTCTTTTCCTTTCATTGAAAATGTTCTCATATATTTGATACTTTCTACCCTTTGTTTATATCAGGGCAGTGAGTGGCAAGTTTAGGGAGAATTGACCCTTATTCTTTAACATCAGGGAACTTAATGGATTTGTCCTTCTGGGCACTATGGTCAAGTTTGTAATAAGGCCACATTTTGTCCATTTTTTGTATCTGTTGACAAAGCCCAAAGGGTTTCTTCATCACCCTATTTTATAAAGACTAAAGATGGCTTTGTCATCCCCACTCTGGGATGAAGGTATTTTAATATATCTTTCTATATAGTTCACATAAGTAAAGATATGTTCCAAACGTGTTAAAGTTCCATAGCAGAATCTGGTCTAAACTTAAGAGTTAATCCTCCGGGAATTAGCAGAAACTCCACAGCTGAGGTGTGGTCTTTCAGGACAACCACCTTGACTTCCTCCAAGTGCAGCTCAATCAGCTTTCTGTCTTTTACTCTCTCTTTGCCCTTGCTGGTTGTTTATTCCTAAATGCCACCCTCTCAAGGATACACTTAATCTTCATCTCTTCTTATGCACCTGGACAATGTTCACCTTTAATTAGCTTTGTCAGTGAAATGCCCCTTTCTCCACTAACTCAAGCAAATGTCTGACTCCTGGATTGCAAGTTAACTGGGAAACAACTTTTTGCTCTCTAAGTAAAGTTCCTTCTAGACCTGTCTCTATAATCTCAGTACTTGACTTTTTTCTGTCTACTGTTTTTTCTGGAGTTATGGAGTGTGTGAGGAGGGGTGTAGTTTGGAGAAGGCAACTTAACTCCTTATTCCCAAAGTTTTTCACTGTAAAGAAAAAAATATTGAATTTAATTTAACAAATTTATTGAAGGCTCTCAGTATTATCAAGTCTGGAGCATCACAAAGTACACAGTTATGTTCAAGACAATTTCAGGTAGAAGAAAGAAGGTTTTTGTTTGTTTTTTTGAGTTGGAATCTTATTCCATTGCCCAGGCTGGAGTGCAGTGGCACACTCACAGTCACCCCAGCGTCAACCTGCTGGGCTCCAGTGATCCTTCTACTTCAATCTTCCAAGTAGCTGGAACTACAGGCACGTGCTACCACACCCGGCTGATTTTTTATTTATTGTAGAGACAAGGTCTCACCAAATTGCCCAGGCTGGTCTTGAACCTGTGGACTCAGGCAATCCATTCACCTCGGCCTCCCAAAGTGCTGGGATTATAGACTGAGCCACCAAACCCAACCTGAAAGAATTTTTGATGGGTATATGTTTAATGTGTTTTAACATAATTCCATTGATCACTTTTGCTTTCAAAACACAACTGGCATGTCCAAACTGTGATTTTACAGATATTAATGTTATGACCAGGCAAATGCCGTTCTGGGACACTTATGTAGACTATCACAACATTCAGGGGTACCCAGCTTGCTAGAGAATCTGGCAAACATCAAGAAGTAGGCTTACGAATCAGTGCAGTTTGAGAAATGCTGACCTGAATATGTGAATATTAAGACACACTCTGTGGGACATTGTGAATCCTTCCCATGATGTCACCCATAATGATTTGTTGGGCTTTTCTGTTTACCCATTGCATGTTCACTCATATTATCTGGATTCAAATCTAGGCTCTTCCAATTTGCCTGCTGGGTGACCCAGGACCAATTATTCACTGCTCTGAGTCTTAAGTCTCTTTATCAATAACCTAAAGGACTTAGCATAACCCCTACCTCTCTATGCTTTTGTGAAGTTAAAATAGGACAATACATGTACTTAGCCAACTACTTGGCATGCTGTAAGGGCTTAGTCAGTGGTCAAATTACCTCTAAGGGGCAAAACACATACGAAGTCATTTTAAGTTTAATACACCAAAATGTTAGGGTATTCTAAAAAAGTGAAACTGACTTCCATGTGTTCTTCTAACTGAACCATGGGTCAACTAAACAGAGAGAAGCTAAGTGAGTTGTTTGTGGTCCTAGGCGAGCCCCGACCTAGGGATAGGGTCTATCTCTCCCCTTCTGACTATTCTGACTCCATGACCTTTCTCTTTCTATGATCCTAGTTCTCCTCTGAATCAAACTTGTCTCATTTTACTTACTTATAATCTGATTCCTATTCAATTAATCAAATGTTGTATGCTCCAACCCAGAGCCTCTTTCAGAAAATCTGATTGTAACAATTCCAAGAATCACAACAGGCTTAGTCAAAGAGTCCTGGGTTTACTATACCCTTGTTCTCCACACCTCAGAATGCATTGTACAAATGCCTTTCAAAAAAAGAAAAGAAACTAGGGATATTTCCTTCTCTCCTCTCAAGGTAATAAAAAAATAAAAGAAGCTTTTATTAATATCACAATGGTGCTTTTTTATCAAGGACATCAGCTTCACAATGCATTACCTTATTTATCGTTTCCTTTCTCTGGCCTGAGATAGAGGGTTCTGTTGTCATTTCCTCAAATGGGCCGAATGAGGTAAGAGTGTTCATATTTTTTTAAAACATATAATCAGACCAGCCATTGTCATTACACTATTCACAAGGTGCTTCTTTCAGTCTTTTTTTTTTTTTTTTTAATGGGAAGATTTTCTCGTACTCTGTGCACAGTTTGAAACATGCCTTCGCTTTCTCAGATTTTAGGGGCACCATTAACACAAGATTTCAAAGTCTGTAATGAGAAGGTAAGGGACACTTATTCACCCAACCTTGATGCAATAAATGACGGGGATGATGGGAGCATTGAGTTGGGCGTTTCTGAGATAGACGAAAGCAAGGTCCTCATTAGCCAGGGTAGTTATGCCATCTATAGGCTAGTTGTGTGTAGCAGGGAAACCTGAAAGCCTTGCCTGGCTAGTGGTTATAGAGATCACAAACACACACACACACACACACACACACACACACACACACACACACACACACACACACGAGTTCTCACCTCTTATTTTCTGATAAAGAAAATAAAGTTAAGATAAAGAAAAAAGACTCGTACAAGTTCACTTAAGTACTTAGGAAAGTTCATCCAGTGTTCTTTCAGTAACAACTGACCACTACGTTTTAATAGCCCAGCAAGCTTGGACAAGTAACTAAAAGTTTCTAAACCCGCTTCCTCATCTTTAATTGGAAAGATAGTGTGTAACTTAAGGAGTTGTTGTGTGTGGTTATATGAGCTTCCATAGGTAACATGCATACCATGCAATGCTGGCTATGGATTAGGTGTCTAAAAACTTAAACCAATGCTTTACTCTAGCAGTCATTTGCTATGGTGGATGTTCTGATTATTTTCGTTCAACTTGTTCGCGCTTTTATTAGAAAAATATCTGTGGAGCAAACTCTCTGTGCTGGCTCTGTGCAGTGCTATTTATGCCCGAATGGGACTTCCAGTCCAGGATGACAGATGACATCAACATCAGTGTTCAAGTTGCATTGTAAAAGAGGTATATTCTCTTAAAATGAGACATATTATAGAAGGGTTTTTTTTTTTTTGCTTTAAAGAAATTATTTTTAAAGTTCTGATATAAAATATTTTTTAAATACTAGAAGGATATGCTAATATCTAAACAAGCACATTAGAGCACTAATATAGGAAAAAATCATAACTTTGTTGGCTTTCTTACTCTTAATTTGGATTTAATATTTGTGACAGAGACCGAGAATTGTTACCTTTATCCATTCATTGTATTTTTCATTATAATAGAATTTTTATCTGGACATATGGCATCCCAGAATGGAAACTATATTTTTCTCACTTCTGCAACTTTGAAAGCCCATGTAACTAAGTTCTGACTAATTAGAGGTAAGAATAGCTTCCAATTTTGTGAAGATTAATTTATCATTGTAAAAAATTATCAGTCATGGTTTTTCAGGATTACGTATTTTCTATTATGTTTTCCTCCCACAATTTTATAGTTTTAGGTTTCACATTGAGATCTATCTTCAGTTATTTTTCACAAATAATGCAAACTTTAGTTCAAAGTTTATATATTTTTTGCATAGGGATATCTGATTGCTTGAGTACTGTTTATTAGGAAGGCAATCCTTTTTGTATTGAATTAGATCTGCATCTTTGTTGAAAATCAATTATGTATACGTGTGAGTTTATTTTTGAACTTCCTATTTCCTTCCATTGACTTATTTGCCTATCTTGATGTTATTGCTATACTTTTCTGATTATTATAGCTCTGCAGTCTTGAAACCAAATAGAGTTTATCCCACAACTTTGTTTTTATTTTCAAAGATGCTTAGCCTTTGAGAAGTCTTTTGCATTTCCATATGGTTTTTGGAAACAATTTGCCAGTTGAAAAAACAACAACAAAAAAAGCTTTCTGGAATTCTAAATAAGATTTCATTAGATCTCTAGATCAATTGGGGATATTTGGCATTTTAACACTACTGAGTCTACCAATTCATGAACACAGTATATCTCTCCATTTAAGACGTCTTCAATTTCTCTCAGTGATGTTTTGCAGTTTTCAGCAAACAAGTTTTGTGCATATTTTATTCAGATTTATTTCAAAGTATGTCAAATTGTTATGAAATGGCAAAATTATAGATGTTTTGCAAGGGTATGTTTAAAAACTTTTTGCAATGTTTCATTTTTAGAACACTTTTTAGATATATAAGAAAAAGGTGAAGTCAGTAGAAAGTTACCATAAACTCTGAGTCCAATTTATTCTCCTATTAACATCTTATAGTAGAACATCTTATGGTATATTTTTTACATTTAGTGAACCAATATTGATACTACATGATTAAATAGAGCCCACATTTTATTCAGTTTTCTTAGTTTTTATCTGTGTATTTTTTATTTGCTAGGTTCCCAACAAGGATATTTCATTATATTCAGTCTTCATATCTCCCTAGTATTCTCTTGGCTGTGACACTTTCTAAGTCTTTTGTTTTTGATGAGCCCAACAGTTTTGAGGCCTGATGGCCAGGTATTTTGTAGTAAGTCCCTCTATTGAGATATATCTGATGTTTAAAAATTATTTGACTGAGATGATAGGTTTAGGGGAAGAAAATCACAGAGGTGAAGTGTCACTCTCATCACATCATATCAAGGGAACATAACATCAGCATGACTTATCACTATTATGTGTAACTTGACCATTTGCCTAAGGTAGTGTTTCTCAGTTTTCTCCTGGTAATGTTACTCCATTTTCCCTTTTTGAAGACTGTACTCTTTGGAAGAAGGTCCCTATGCATTGTCAACATTTAGAAATGGGAATGTTGTACCTCCTTTGGGCGAAACTGCTAATATTTAGCTATTTGGAATAGTTAGATTATTTGGAATTCTTCTGTATAGGGGATGTGTTTTTCTTTTAATTAATTAGTAAATAATTAATTAATTATATCAGTATTTACTTATGGGTATTTTGCATCTTGGCTTATAATCTGACAGTATTTGTATTGCATATACTATCTACATTGCATATGCCATTTATTTATTTTCTTGCTCAGATTTTGGCCATTGACAGCATTTTCAGTTAGTGACCTTTTCTCATACCCCCATTATTATGCTGTGTTTTTTCTTTTTTTCTTTTTAACAATTTCTTCTTTCTGGTATTACAAGATACGCCAAATCTTGTGTACTTCCTGCTCCAGTCCTATAATCAGTCGTTTCTCTGAGGATATCTGGTTTCTTTTATTTCAGACTGGCATTAGAAACCAAAATCTGAATGCTAGGTATGGCTGTTGCTGCTGGTGTGTTAATACCTGTACGTCCTCTCAGGTGACAGAACAAGTAAATCATGTGTGTATTCTAGCCCATGCATGTACATGGGTCACATATCCATATTCCTATATGTAATCGTTGGTATATATGTTAAATTAAATATAAGCTAATCTTTATGTCTCCAATTTTAATCCATTAACACATGGGTCATTTTAGCCTTTCTCCCTTGCTTATTTGTAAACTTACAGTCTAACACGATAAACTTAGCTCCCAATATCTGTCAGTCATTTACTTAGTTGTTCAATTCCATTATAAATGTATAGAAGCATCAAAATTGTCAGTCCATGACTCCATGAGATGCAAATTCATAAGCTAGAGTACATTGCAAAACCTCTCCTTTTTAGATTTATTTTTCTGATTGCTCATTGATACTGTATAAAGTTACAATTAATTTTATACCATTTTTATGTTCCTCAGGTTTGTTTATTTATTAATTTTAGTAGGCATTTTTGTAAGTACTGTTAAATACTTTATACATTGTTATCATGTCCTCTGGGGATAATGATAATAAAGACAGTTTTACTTCTTTCTTTGTATCTGGAAGCTTTTTATTTCTTTTTCATTCATTTTTTGCAATGTCTAGAAAATTCAGTGCAATGTTGAATAGTAGTGGTTAGGGCAAAACCCTTGCTTTCTTCCTTGTGTTTGGGTGAAAGTGTTCAATTTGTATATCTTTATCTATGATGTTTGAGAAAGTTTGTTTTCCTTTCACTTGTTGAAAGGTTTTTAAAAAAAAAAATCAGGGAGAAGTGGCAAGATGGCGACGGGGCAACGGGGTCTGTGAAACCCTCTGCAAAGAAGAGCTGCAGTGGGCCTCTGACTCTCGCCCGGGGGGCTATGGACTCCAACATCTCAGCCTGCTCTTCATATGGAGCTCGGCCATTGCCACTGGACAGTCACTGCAGCGCAAATGGTGCTGCCGTCGCCACAGGCCACCCCCCTGCCCCCTCCGCTGCCGCGGCAGTAGCACATCACACCACCCAGGCTGGAGGCAATCCACTTCAGTCCTTCAGGCCCCTCCAGGGAAGATCTGCTGGGACCACTGCCACCTCTCCTGTGACCGGACGTCCTGTCCTGCCTGCTGTGGGTATCCGGCTGTCTGTCCTGAGGCAGGCAGCCATCTTCAGCCTTTGCCGATCCTCTCCGTCCTGCCCCCTCTGGGGCGAGCAGCTGAGATAGCACCACCTGCTGGTGATTCAAGGTACCAACACCGAAACGGGAGAAACAAGCTTGAAAACGATATAGGCCAGAGTGGTGAACGGAGGGTGATCTGAACTGTCCTTCACAGCAGACCAGGGGCAACTGACCCTAACTGCAAACTAATTTACCAGCTTGAAAAGAAGGCTAGAAATCAGAGCTGAAAGGACATTGGACTTAAACGAAATGTCTCAGAATGTGCTTCATTGATTCTGTTAGTTTAATGACTTAATTCTATTTCTACTGTATTATTCCCTTTTTTTCTTTTTTCTTCTTCCGTTTCTTCTCTCTGTAAACCATATCTTTGTATAGAGGAACAGCGCACTAATAAGGTGGTTGGTTAGCTTGTAGGCTAGCATCACTATGTGTTTTATTTTTTATTTTTTATTTTTTTGTATGAGAGTTGGTTCGTCTGCAGCTGTAGTCTATTGTTTTTATCTGTTTCAGTATAGGCCTCTCTCTATTTGTTGGCACACTCGTTTGTTTCCCCCCTTACTCCTCCATCTCTCTACCCCCCTCTTCAACCCACTGTCTGCTCCATTCTCTCCACTCTGTTAACCACATTTTATTTCAGAGAGTAAACCTACAGCCCCACTGCACGGACAGACTCCAAGGCAGTGGGAAGTGGGTTCCAGATTATCCACACACCTGTCAGCGAATACCAGGACCTGCAGATAGATTTTGAATCACAGCTCCCCCCTTAAGTAAATCTCACAACTGCAAAAAGGACCACCCACAACCTACAGTGCAACTCCAGAATTAAACAAAGTAGGAGGGCATACATAAAGAATAGGAGATTGAACAAACAGAAGTAAAACCAATCCCTTTACCCCTGAATAACAGAATTAAAGAAGACAGTGACGTGGAGAGAAGGAAAAAGTAGGGAGGGGGAAAAACCGCACAAATGAAGAAAAACCAAAAGAAGAATATAGGCCTCACACAGACCCCTGGGAGATCAGACACTGAGAAAATAGATTCTGGAACACAAACAATGAAGAGTCCCCAGAATGACTGGTTACATGCAACAAACCCAGACATCAAGACATTAACGGAGAGAATTAAAAAAATTGAGAAGAGACAAGAGGAAAATAGGAAGGAGCTGATGTCAGAAATGACAGCAGTAAAGAATACTGTGATGGAAATGAACAACAGACCAATAAGCATGGAAAGCAGAATCAGCAAGCAGAAGAAAGAATCTCAGAGCTTGAAGACCAAAACACAGAACCAACCCAAACTGTCAAAAGCATAGAAAAGAAGCTCAAAAAGACAGAACAAAACCTGCAAGAGATGAATGATCACTTCAAGAGACCAAAACCTAAGAGTAATTGGGCTTCCTGAGGCAGAGAGAGAAACAGAAGCCACACTGGGGCAAACATTTCATGAAATCATTCAAGAAAACTTCCCTCATCTCATCAAGGATGAAAAAAATTCAAACACAAGAGATTCAGAGAACCCCTACAAGACAACAAATGAGAAGACCAACTCCCAGACACATAATAATTCGCCTAAACAAGTAGCTATAAAAGAAAAAATCCTAAAAGGCAGCAAGAGAAAAGGCCAGACTACCC
>NW_007253364.1:231697-232740 GCF_000164805.1 Carlito syrichta | reverse complement strand
GGAGCCCTATTTTCAAAGTTCTAAAAAAGAAACAATTTCAACCAAGAATAACCTACCCAGCCAAACTAAGCTTCATTAGTGAGGGAGAATTGAAATCTTTTCCAGATATCCAATCCCAAAGAACCTACACTGCCACCAGACCACCTCTACAAGAAACACTTAAGAAAGTACTGAACACAGAAGAAAAAGAAAAAAAGAACAACAACATTCTTCACAAGAGTACAGGCAAAAGATTAAAAACACACATGAACCAACTCCAAAACCAAAAGAAAGACAACAAACAAACAGGAACAACTTTGTAAGAACCTTATGACAGGGATCAACTCTTGCATTTCAATTATTAGCCTAAATGTAAACGGACTAAATGCACCACTGAAAAGACATAGAATGGCAAAATGGATAAAATATCATCAGGCAACAATCTATTGCCTTCAAGAGACTCACCTCACTAGAAAGGACACCCACAGACTCAAAGTAAGAGGATGGGAGACAAACTTTCAGGCAAATGGAATACAAAAGAAAGGAGGAGTAGCAATCTTAATTTCAGACAAAATACCCTTCAAGCTATTAAAAATCAAAAAAGATACAGAAGGCCAATACATAATGATAAAAGGCTCAATCCATCAACAAGAAATATCTATCCTAAACATCTATGAACCCAACATAGGTGCGCCAACTTTCATAAAGCAACTTCTAGGAAAACTAAAGAAAGATATTGACTCTAACACCATCATAACTGGGGACTTTAATACCCCACTCAAAACCCTAGACAGATCATCAGGACAAAAAGTCAGCAAGGAGATCCGGAACCTTAATGTGACTTTGGACCAAATGAACTTAATTAATACCTACAGAACACTCCATCCAAAGACCACAGAATACACATTCTACTCATCACCCACCACATGGAACATATTCTAAGATCAACCACATACTTGGCCATAAATCAAGCATAAGCAAATTTAAAGGACTGAAATTCTACCAAGCACCTTCTCGGACCACAGTGGAATAAAAATAAACATTGACACCAACAAAGTCCCCCC
>NW_007253364.1:200046-231677 GCF_000164805.1 Carlito syrichta | reverse complement strand
TCAATCAAGAAAACTCACTAGTCAGTAACAGAGACTTTCTATATACTATTTTGTGCTGTTGATATATTTTATCATTATGCCTGTAGATAGGCCGGTATGATGGTCAAGTCATTCAAAATATAGAACTTACTAGAGCATTTGATTAGAATCTTCAAATCATTGCATATTTAGTGCACAGAATACACATTGTACTCATCACCCACCACATGGAACATATTCTAAGATCAACCACATACTTGGCCATAAATCAAGCATAAGCAAATTTAAAAGGACTAAAATTCTACCATGCACATTCTCGGACCACAGTGGAATAAAAATAAACATTGACACCAACAAAGTCCCCCCAAAACCCACAAAGACATGGACACTAAACAGCATGATGCTAAACAACTCCTGGGTCAATGATGAAATCAAAACAGAGATCAAACGATACCTGGAAGCAAATGAAAATGAAGAAACATCTTACCAAAATCTCTGGGATGCCTTAAAAGCTGTAGTAAGAGGGGAATTTATATCCCTACAAACACACATGAAGAAAATGGAAGGAACAGAAATTTACAAACTAACAAACCACCTAAAGAAGTTGGAAAAGCAAGACCACAAAAACCCTAATTTCAGCAGAAGAATCCAGATCACCAAAATAAAAGCCCAAATCCAGGACATAGAAGACAAAAAGATAATACAAAAAATCAATGAAACAAAAAACTGGTTCTTCAAAAGGATAAACAAGACCGATGGTCCCCTAGCTAGACTGACCAAGAAAAAATGAGAAAAAAACCAAAAAACACAATCAGAAACACAAAAGATGAAGTCACATCCGACCCTGAAGAAATACAAAAGATCATTAGAGACTACTATGTACACTTGTATGGAAACAAACTTGAAAACCTTAAGGAAATGGAGGACTTTCTGACATCACACAATCTACCTAGATTGGAACAAGAAGAAATTGAGACCCTAAATAGACCAATTACAATCAAGGAAATCGACTACGTAATAAGAAAACTGCCTACAAAAAAAAAGTCCTGGTACAAATGACTTTCCAGCAGAATTCTACAAGACATTTAAGGAGGAGCTGATACCAATCCTACTGAAGGTATTCCAGGCTATTGAAAAAGATGGAACTCTCCCCAAATCATTTTACGAAACCAACATCACAATGATACCCAAGCCAGGTAAAGATCCAAATAAGAAAGATAACTACAGGCCAATATCTTTGATGAAGATAGATGCTAAAATTCTCAACAAGATCCTAGCAAACCAGATTCAGCATTACATCTCAAAAATCATCCACCATGACCAAGTAGGCTTCATTCCTGGGATGCAAGCCTGGTTCAACATTCGTAAAACCATAAATGTAATTAAATACATCAACAGATGTCAAAACAAAAACCACATGATCATATCATTAGATGCAGAAAAAGCATTTGATAAAATCCAGCACCCCTTCTTGATAAAAACCCTTGAACATCTAGGCATATGGGGAACATACCTCAAAATAATAAAAACCATCTACGAGAAACCCACAGCAAGCATACTCCTAAATGGACAAAAATTGGAACCAATTCCCCTGAAAACTGGAACAAGACAAGGATGCCCACTCTCACCCCTCCTGTTCAACATAGTATTTGAAGTCCTGGCTCGAGCAATCAGAGAAGAGAAGGCAATCAGGGGTATCCAAATAGGAAAAGAGGAAGTCAAGTTATCTCTCTTTGCAGATGATATGATTGTGTACCTTGAAAACCCAAGAGAATCTGTCAAAAGCCTCCTTACATTGATAAAGGCCATTGGCAAAGTCTCAGGATACAAAATAAATGTACAAAAGACAATCGCATTTCTCTACACCAATAATAAACAAACAGAAACCAAATAAAAAACACAATTCCATTCACAATACCACAAAAAAATGAAATACCTTGGCATCTTCCTAACCAGAGACGTGAAACATCTTTACAATGAAAATTACAAAACACTGCTCAAAGAAATCAAAGCTGACATGAACAAGTGGAAAAATATCCCATGCTCATGGATCGGAAGAATCAACATTGTGAAGATGTCCATCTTACCTAAGGCAATCTACAAATTCAATGCAATACCCATTAAATTGCCAACAACATTCTTCTCAG
Source organism: Carlito syrichta (assembly GCF_000164805.1). Lineage (NCBI taxonomy): Eukaryota > Metazoa > Chordata > Mammalia > Primates > Tarsiidae > Carlito > Carlito syrichta. The sequence goes on along the minus strand of NW_007253364.1, from coordinate 229,551 downwards.
ATCTAGAAAAAGCAACACAGGCATTCATATGGAAACACAAACATCCAAGAATAGCCAGAACTATCCTCAGCAAAAAAAAAAAAAAAAACAAACAAAGCAGGTGTTATCACATTACCAGACTTCAAACATTACTATAAAGCTACAATCATCAAAACAGCTTGGTATTGGTACAGGAACAGGCATATAGATCAATGGAATAGAATTGAGATTCCAGAAGCAAAACCTCAATTTCTCAACCAACTCATCTTCGACAAAGCCCCCACCACCTACCACTGGGGAGAGGAGAACCTATTCAGTAAATGGTGCTGGGAAAACTGGCTGACCACATGCAGAAATTGAAACAGGACCTCTATCTATCCCCATGCACAAAGGTTAACTCCAAATGGATCAGAGACCTAAATGTAAAACCTCAAGCCATAAGAACCTTAGAAAAGGAAGGAAATACCCTCACGGAAATCAGAACTGGCATCCAATTCATGAACAAAACCCGAAACACACAGGTCATAAGAGAGAAGATAGATAAGTGGGACCTTGTTAAACTGACAAGCTTCTGCAAAGCCAAAGAAACCATCAAGAGAGCAGGGAGACAGCCTACAGACTGGGAAGAAGGAATTGCCAACTCCAGGTCTGACAAAGGCTTAACATCCTGGATCTACAAAGAACTCAAACTTGTTGAAAAGAAAAAGACAAACAACCCCATTATAAAATGGGCAAAAGATATGAACAGACATTTCACAAAAGAAGACATTCGAGCAGCCAACAAACACATGAAGAAATGCTCAACCTCATTAATCATCAGGGAGATGCAAATCAAAACCACACTGAGATACCACCTAACTCCAGTCAGAATGGCCATTATCAACAACTCAAAAAATAACAGCTGCTGGAGAGGGTGTGGTGAAAAGGGAACACTTCTACACTGTTGGTGGGAGTGTAAACTAGTGCAACCTCTGTGGAAAGCAGTGTGGAGATTCCTAAAAGCTCTAAAAATCGCCCTTCCATACGATCCCACAATCCCCCTACTGGGAATATACCCTGAAGAACTCAAATCACTCTATAAAAAAGATACCTGCACACGTATGTTTATTGCAGCATTGTTCACAATAGCAAGAACCTGAACCAACCATGCTGCCCATCAAAAGAGGACTGGATTAAAAAATGTGGTACATATACATGATAGAATACTACGCAGCCATAAAAAAGAACAAAATCATGAATTTTGCAGCAACCTTGTTGGAACTAGAGTCTATAATACTGAGTGACCTCTCACAGAAACAAAGATCCAAGTATCACATGTTCTCACTCATATAATGGACCTTGAACATCCAATGTAATACTATAAGAAAATGACTGACGGTACTGGGAAACTATGGGGGGGAGGGGGATGGGATTAACAGTCGTAAATATCTGTCTGGGGATGAGGAAACACCTCTTATCAACAGGGTGCCTGAATGAAAAGTAATTGTACACCTAACCCTTAACTGTACCCCACAAAACCATAATAAAAAATATTGATTATAAAAAAAATCAGGAATTGATGTTGTATTTTGTCAAATAATGTTTATGAGTCTACAAAGATGATCATACAGATTTTTAATTTATTTTGTTAATGCACTGACTTACATTTGTTGGTTTTTGACTGCTAAACCAACCTTGCTTTCCCAGAATGAGCTACTTAACCAAGAATTGCAATTTTTATATATTTTTCTCATATTTTGTTATGAATTTTTCCATCAACATTCATAAGAGTCATTGATCTAGCCTTTTCTTTATAGTGTTTTTGTCTGGTTTTTGTTTACGTAATGATAGTTCTATGGAATTATTCCTATAGATTTAGTATTACCTTCTCTTTAATTATTTTGAAAAAGTTTTGTAAAATGGGCTTGAACTATAAAGTTAAAATTATTAGTAACTATAGACCTATTTGGGTTACTGTGTGAGCTTTGGTAGTTTGTGTTTTTCAAGGAACTGTCAATTTCCCTTAAGTTGTGAAATTTTTGACATAATGTTTTCAAAGTCTTTTATTAACTTTTAAAATATCTGTAGGAGCTGTATTGATTTTAATACTTTTTGTCTTACCATTGGTGATTTGTTTCATCTTATTTTAGCTGGACAGGTATGACTAGATGTTTATCAAGTTTATTTATTTTAATTAAAAAACTGACTTCTGGTTTGATTTTTCTCTTTACTTTTATTCCATTTTGTTGATTTCCACTCTAAACTTTATTATTTCCTTATTCTACTTTGTTTTAAATTTGTTATTCTTTTTCTAGGTTTTTAAGATATAACCTGTGGTCACTGATTTTAGATTATTATTTTTTTCACCTGAAGGCGTTTAGCAGTATCAATTTTTCTCTATGCATTAGCACTATCCCACAACTTCTGATATGCCACTTTTTTATTTTTATCCAGCTCAAAAATAATATCTGACTTATGATTTTTATTATTTCATTGATCCATCCTTAGAAACATGGTATTTACTTTCCATATATATGAAAATTTGGGGATTTCCAAGAAATCATTCTGTAATTGATTTAGTTCCATGTTACCAGTTAACATACTTTATATGATTTCAAGATATGTTTTTTAATAACAATAGTTTTATAGAGATGAATATGGTTATGTTTCTAAATAGTTTACATGTGCTTGAAAAAATTGTGAATTCTGCTGTCATTGCTTAGAATTTTCTAAATTGTCATTCAAGTCAAGTTGGTTCATAGCATTTTGCAAGTCTTTTATATACTTAGTGATTTTCTGTCTACTTGTCCTATCAACTACTGAGAATGGAATATTAAATCATCACCTATAATTGTGAGCTTGCCCATCTCTTTTTGCAATTCTGTGGGTTTTGCATTCTATATTTTGTTGGGTGGCTAAAGATTCAGGACTGTATAATAAGAAAGAGATTGGCAGTAGTGGATGTTGCCGGGGGAGGGGAGACACATAACTCCAATAAGGGCCTGAAACCAGGTGAAGTGGGGACCAAAAGGAGGCTCAAACTTTACCCGCATGACGTCCATTTGTAAACCTAATCCTGAATTGTACCCTGCATCTTTAGAAATAAAAGTAAAAAAGAAATATTAAATTTCTCCCCCCCAAATAATGATATGGAGTAGTGTCCAAAAAAAAAGGTTTGGGATTGTCAGATCCTCTTGATACATTTGCCCTCTTGTCATTTTGAAATGAACTTTTTTATTATTATGCAGTGGTAATGATTTTAGCACTAATATCTACATTGTCTTATATTGATAAAGTTGCTGCAGACTTTTGAGGAGTATTTGCAGGAAATTTGTTCATCCTTTGTATTTAACATGTATATGTGTTTATTTTTTGTGTGTTTGTTGTGGGCATTTTTATCCAGTTGATTAATCTCTGATTTTAATTGTGGCATTTGTTATTTATACTTAAGGTAATTATTGATATTTGGGTTACAATAGAAAATTTTTCTTCTTTGAGGGTGGTCCTGGCTGTTCTTTCCCCACATTTCCTCTTTGCTTTTTCTTTAGTCTACCTGCATTTTTTAGGATTACAAATTATCTCCTCCATGTTTCCATGCTTCCAAGCTGTGTACACTTCTATAATATCCTGCTTGTATAGTTTTAATTCTTTCTGTGATAACTGCATATTAGATTGCATGCAAGTAGCCCTTCTTACATAGGCATAGTCTCAGCAACAATCATCTATGTAATACTGGTGTTTCAAATCCTTTCATTTTTTCTTTAAGACATCTTTTAAAATCCCAAGAAAATTTCTTCTCTTTGTTTGTATCTATTTTCTAAATATCCAACAATTTATTTTTATTGAGTGCAATTGTGTAGTTAGGGAAAATTCCTATACACAACAATAATATGACAACAATAGTGTCATTTCTCATATGTTAGAAGCATTTTTAACATATTTATTACATTAAATTCTCACCATAGCCATTTGAGGAAAATTTAGGCACAGAGTGGCTATGAAACTTGCTCATGGTCACATAGCAGTAATTCTTGTGGTCAAATGTGGAGGTTTGATATTTAGATTTTACCAGAGGACCAGGCTTGAATTATCATACACAGATTAGCTTTGCATTCTATTATTTTAGCATCTGAAAGATCAAGCATACCTTACCATCTATGTGGAATTACATCTAAAAAATCCTGAGATCTCATGGTCATCATTCAGGGACAACTGGAAGTAGATATTGTTGAAAAATTTCTGTTCCCATTTCTGAGAATGGCCAGACTGACAGTGGTAATACTTGATGAAGCATCCCAGACTAGAATGCATATAAAACCAGCTAGAAATTCTAAGGCTAATCTTAACCTTGAAGTTGAAGAAGCTCTGACCAGAGTTCCACTAAATTATTTAGGTTCTCTAGTCAGTGGTCCCCAACCTTTTTGGCAGCAGGGACCAGTTTTGTGGAAGACAATTTTTCCATAGACTGTAGGGCTGTGGTTTTGGGGTGATTCAAACCCATCACATTTATTGTGCACTGTATTGCTATTATTATTACCTTGAAAAATATAAAGAAGTAATTATGCAACTCACCATAATGCAGAATCAGTGGGAACCCTGAGCGTGTTTTCCTGCAACTAAATGGTCTCTTCTGGGGGTGATGGGAGATAGTGATACCTGAAGTGTGTTGCTTATGTCCAGTATACTTTGTTATTTTGTCATGGTTGCTGTCACTGAGGAAAACTCTGCTTCAGAAAGATGGGATGTTGGAAACGGAAGCAGGTTTTCTGGTGCTTTTGTCTCAATCTCAGGATTCTACCATACCTTTAATCCAGAACATATAGAGATTTGCAGTTGTCTCAAACATTCTTTTCAGACCACCATCGTTTGCATCCTCAAGCCTTTGATCCTCTTCAAGCATGGGAAGTTGATTTATCTGGCTTATTTGCAAATGGGTCACAGATTCATTCTTTCCCAGTTCAGGGGTCTTTTGCAGTTGGGAAGTAATGCTCAGAATCCTTTAAAAGCTGAGATAGGTGATTGTGTGCCAGCTGGGAGAAAGAAGACCCTGGTTCAGTCACTTTCAAAATCTCTTCTAATGTTTGAAACATATAAAAAATCCCAGTGTTCACTTGTCACCTCCGTAATTCCAGGTTGACTTTGAATGTAACCACTTATCTGCTGACTTGAACACAGCTGTTGTTCTCCCCTGAAGTGACAGATTCAGTTCGTTGAGCAGGTTGAATATGTCACACAAGTAAGCAAGTTTTGCAACCCATTCTGTGTCACTGAAATGTGCTGCCAGTGGTGACTGTTTTTCTAAAAGAAATGTCTAGAGCAGCTCTTGTAACTCGAAATCTCTGGCCAGTGATCTTCCAGGTAGACTAGTAAATATCTGTCGGGGGATGGGAAAACACTTCTTATCTACAGGGTGCCTGAATGAAACGTCATTGTACACCTAACCCTTAACTGTACCCCACAAAACCATAATAAAAAATACTGATTAATGAAAAAAAAAAAGAAAAAAATAAAGAAAGCTATCTTGCTTCTGTGTATAAGAGAAGACGTGTGCCCTGCATCCATTTTCTTACAAAGCTGTGCAAACAGACATGAGTTAAGGGCATGGACTTTAATGTGGTTGATAATTTTATCACATCCTGCAAAATATTGTTAAGTCCAGGTGTGACATTTCTTGGCTAGCCAGCATTTCTCTGTGGATGACACAGTGCATAAACCACATTCAGAAGCGACCTCTTTGACCTGAATAGTGAAGCCAAAAAGTTGAGTCATGGCAGTCTCTCCATCTGTGAATATACCAACACAAAATGATCAATTCAGTTTTCCTGATATGCAATCATTCAAAGGCTTGAATAGTTCTGCAGCTATGGTATTGGATGGAAAAAAAGTGCACATAATATACCCTTGTACACATCTTCCTGAAAAATATATCGCACAAAAACAGCACTGCTACCTTGTTGTTAACATTGGTAGATTTATCAACCTGGAATGCAAATCACAGTGACTCACTAATCCTCTTTAACAATTGTGGTTCAATATCCTTTGCTTTTTCATCAGTTCATTTATGGTACTAGCCCAAAAGGGGAACATGTGCCACCTTTTGAACTGCAGCCTCTCCTAAAAATTCATGACAAATGTCCTTAACAGCAGGCAAGATCAACTCTTCTCCATTGGTGAAAGGCTTTAGCAATGTGGGTAGTCATTAGGAATGATGCTTTCAGTGGAGACACATTTGATGAAATAATGGCCTTCAATAATTGCTTCTGTTCTTCAAGTTTACATTATTTCTTTTGAAACACTCAAAAGCCTTGCCTTTTAATGCAGAGTACTTGGTCTCCATGTGGTGCAACAGTTTTGAAGGTTTCATGGCTTTGTTGGATATTTGATTGCCATACAAAATGAGCTTGGGATATGTGGATCACCTGTTGCAATGAACCCATTATTTAAGTAGGACCTTTGGTATTTTCTTTTAAATGCAGCTTTCTTCTTGTTAGCAGTCTTAGAGTCCTCTGCTGTCTCATCATTTGGTCTTTCCCCTTTTCAAAGAAGTTCTCCAGTGACTTTTGTTTTTTACTCATTTTGTTTAGGGTTAGCTTGTAGGCTTACTGCAACTATTTCTGAGCCAACTGTGCAGTTTGGGAAAAAGGTGCAGCGTGAAGTGGTAAATAAAATAATGAGCATGCTATGCACAGATTGAAATAAATGTTGGATTCCGACTTAAAACCTGCCACCAGATGCAGCTGTACAATTAAAGTACATCAAGTCACTTGCCACTCACGGACAGGATTTTGATATGTCTGTAGACAACTGATTTATTATGGACTCTGTGTAGTCAAACCTCACTGCTAATGTTAATCTGTATTTGTAGCTGTTCCCTGATGCTAGCATCACTGTCTCAGCTCCACCGCAGATCATCAGGCATTAGATTCTCATAAGGAGTTTGCAACCTATATCCCTCACATGTGTGGTTTACAATAGGGTTCACACTTCTATGAAAATCTAATGCCACAGCTGATCCAACAGAATACAGCTGATCCGACAGAAGACAGCTGATCCGACAGAAGACAGAGTTCAGGCAGTAATGTGAGGAATGGGGAATGGCTTTAAGTACACATGAAGCTTCACTCACTTGCCCACTGCTCACCTCCTGCTGTGTGGTCCAGTTCCTAATAGGCTATGGACTAGTCCATCGCCCAGAGTTTCAGACATCTACTCTAGAGCAACCTAATGTAATACAAGGAAAAAACATTGCAATGGCTTAAGTATAAGATCACAAGCTAGAAATACTGATAGTTATAAGTAGAACACTAGGAAACATCACACAGGTTGCAAGTCCTTGTTGCCATTGATTGTTGGCTTTTAATTATTTCTTCACATAAATGGATTGGACTACTCCCAGGACACATGTTAACATAATCAAAGTTATAAATGAAGCAAAGTGTTTTTACTCCTTGAAAACATAATGACACTCAGCTTTTCAGTGTATTCTTTGTACATTTTCAGAGGAGATGATCTTGTTTAGAACCTGCCAAGTGCCTTCTTTTAACTACACTTAGTTTCTTAGCTAGAGGACAATTGAACATATCAAGTGTATTTAGACCTTTCCTGAGCTCCAAGATGAAGCAATGTTATATAGTCAATTATAACTTAAAAGGATGATAGTGCATAACCTAGGGAATCAGATTCTGTCAGAAGGAGTCCAAATTTTACTTTATCCCTTTATTTTCATATCTGCAGAACGAGTATACTGATATCACCTTTTAGCGCCTATACGAGTATTAAACTAGATAAATTACATAGAAAGCAGTAGCATATTGCCTAACATAGAAAACACACAATAAATGTAAATCATTATTGTTATAATTATCACTATCATCATCATTATTGGTTCAATTATCTTATACCTTGAAGTCAATGTATTTTGATTGCTGGGCCAGTTCAGACATTGTGATCTAGTTTCAGCAAATGAGCCTCTATTAGTACTTGTGGCAAATCTACCGTTCTTCATGAGAAAGATGCCTTTCTCATAAAGTAAGTGTTCGAGAAATATAATTAAATTACTAGCAAGAATACAAACATTAGATGATAGTATGATGATAAAATCAGAATATTTTAACCAGTAGGCAAAAATTTAATTTTTTTACTTTAATTCAATTAAATTTTTAATATGATATCGTGTACCTATGTGAATTGCTGAGTTGAGCATGTTTAGCTCTCCAATTCACCATTTGATACGTTATTCCTCTTACCCCGGGAAGAGTAAAGTTAGTGATGAAGATAAATCAAGATGGCAATGGAATTTCCCTCACACAGAGACATAGACAATAAGAAATGTGTTTTTGCTGTAAGTATTGATTGATATCGCTTGAGTTTGTTGTGATTCCCAAATAATTCATAATTTTTAATAGGTTGCAAAAAACCAGGAAAATATTGTAGATTAAAATTTCTGCCATTTATGTACTACACTGTAATTATCACAAAAGTTATAGACAATACCCTTTGTAAACATAGGGGTATTGTAACTATTTTGAACTTTTCTTTTTAGGAAATTCAATACAATATTTAAAAAAAATATTTAAAAAAAATATTGTACCACGAAAGAGTAGGATTTATTTCAGGAATGCAAGGTTAGTTTAATTGTTACAAATCTATGTAATTTATTTCATTAAGAGACTAAAGAAAAAAGACCATGCATCATTTAACTAAACACAGAAAAAGACATTTAAAGAAATCTAACATCCGTTCCTAATAAAACCCCACAAATATTAAGACTTCAGGGAGTTTTTTTTTTCAGTCTGACAAAGAACATAAGATCACAAGTCAGAAAATGCATCTATAAAATGCATATAGCTATCATCATAATTAATGGGGATGGTCTAAATGTTTTTCTCCTAAGACCAGGAAAAAGTCAAAGATATCAGCTCTTATCACTTCTATTTAGCAATGAACTTGAGGTTCTAGCCAGTGCAATAAGGCAAGAAATATAAATAAAAGGCATATATAACAAAAAAGGAGAAAGAGAACTGCCATTTTAATTTTACATTATTGTCTATATAGTAAATCTTAAGAAATGTATAAAAAAACTATTAAGACTAGCATGCACATTTTCAAGCTATGAGGCAAAAATACAGAAAGGGAGGATTTCAGAATAAAAAAGCAACATACAAAAGTCAATTGAATTTTACTATTCTAACAACAAAAATTTGGAAATTGAAATAGAAATATAACTTTAGTAGTAATCACAAATATAAAATAAATATGGGTGAATTTGACAGAAGATGACTAAGACAGGTATATTGAAAACTTCAAAATATTAAGGAAAATTTAAAAATATTGGAAAATGAGGAAACATAATTTTTATGTATTCAAATATGCAGTACAATTATAATATCAGTTCTCCTTGAATTGAACAATTTATTCAATGTAATAACATTTACAATCTCAGCAGACATTAAAAAAAAAAAATTACCTGATTCTAAAATTTAAATGGGAATTCAAATGACTTGAACAAATACTGATTTTTTTTTAAAAGGACAAAGTTGAATGATTTAACCTATTTGATTTCAAGACTTATATAAAGCTAATAATAAGACATCTCATTGGGATAAAGATAGGTATATAAATCAATAAACCAGATAGAGATTTCAGAACTAGATTCATCCATATAGCATCAATTGGTGTTTGAAAGTGGGTCATAAAATTCAACAAGGAAAGAATAATCTCTTAATAAATATGACTAAAAATTGAGGAAACATGTTAAAAAATTATTGAACCTTACTTCTCATCATATTAATAAAAAACTCCAAATGGATCATATATCTAAATGATAATATAAAATTATAAAAATTCTAGAGGATAACATAGGAGAAAATCTTAGTAACTTGAGTGTAACTTGTATCTTATAGATATACAAAAAAACTCTCTATTAAACATCTCATAATAATTAAAAATAGTGTTACCCAAAGACAGTTAGAAAAGTGAGAGAGCAAGTTGTAGATTAGAAATAAATATTTTAAATTTTATATCTGACAAAAATTAACATCTAGAATTGATAAAGATCTTTTTCAAGTCAATAATAAGAAAATAAGCCACACTATAAAACAGGTAAACTATTTGAACATGCAATTCACAACAGATATTATATGAATTTCAAATAAATCTGTGAAAAAAACGCCCAACATCATTAGTCATAGCTAAATGTGGTCTAAGCCATAATGCTATAATCAATATATATCTGCTAGAATGATTAATCTTTATAACAGTAATTTAGTCAAATTACGGATGGCCAATGATAAAGCACAATATAAAGCAGTCGGAACAAGACATAATGTAGACAGGAAACAATAATGAGATTAACTGCTGCCTTCTCATCAGAAAATTATAGAAGTCAATAGAATATGAATTATGAATATCTTTATCATTATAAAAGGAAAATACTTCTTCCATAACCTTCCATAACCTAGAATTCCCTACTCAGTAAAAATAACTTTCAAAAATGTAAATGAGATAAATATAGCTTAATACCATTAAAATGGAAAGAGCCTATCATCAGTTCCCTTGCACTGTAGGAAATATAAAAGTACAATGTTCATACTGAGGTAAGTTGGTACTACGTGGCTACTCAGATCTAAAGGAAAGAACATTAAGATCAGTAGAGGGTGGTTGGGTAGATGACAACCAAGCCAGTCGGACTATGCAAGTTCCTCTTGTGAGTGAGTGAGTGAGTATAGGGGAAATTTTGTGTATGTGCTGGTGAGTGACTGGGCATGTGAGTGGCTGACTGGTGGTCAGGGCCTTCCTGGTGCAGTGGCTGGTGCCACAGCAGCTGGGCTTGGACCCTGAGGATTCCTGGGATGCAGAAATCGAGTACCATTTTCTTTTCTTTTCTTTTTTTTTAATCCACAAACCCTCCCTGGGAAGAAAATGCTGGGAAACACTGTCTAAGTAGGGGCTCATGAGCAAGTGGCCAGGCATGGTGCTGCAGCTTCTCTGCTTTGTCCCCAGCGCTTCCCAGGTTGCAGAAGCTGAGTACCATTATTTTTTTTTAAGAAAAAGGGCAAAAGAGGTGGGGAGAAAATATTGCCCCCGGATCTCCCTCACCAGAGCAGCAGGAGAGAGACTGCTGGCTACTGGCTTTGCCTCACCACTTCAGCACCTGACAAGGCACCATCTTGAAGGCGGGACAGAAAAGTGCTCTAACTCGCTCACCACAGAGCAACAGACTCAATCTCTGTGACTGGCAGCTCCATTACTCAGGGATTGATTGTGACCCAGAGGGAATATCCTGAAAGCACAAACTTCAGAGGGACCTGATGAGTGCTGAGTTCTAGGCACCCCACACCCTCACCTGATCCAGTCGCTGGACAAAGGGTGTAGCTAGAAAAGGATGAGGAAGAACTCCAAAAAGATCAGTGGAAATTAATAACAAGATGACAAGCATGAAAAGCAGAATTAATCTAGCTGAAGAAAGAATCTCAGAACTTGAAGACCAGAATATGAAATTAACCTGAACTGAAAAAAACATAGAAAGAAGACTCAGAAAGAAAGAGCAAAGCCTACAAGATGTGTGATTATATCAAGAGGCTGAACTGATGCCTGATTGGTATCCCAAAAGAAGAAAGGGAAAATGAGAACAAATTGGAACAAGTGTAATCCAAGAAAACGTTCCCCATCTCACCAGAGATTGAATAGCCAAGAACAAGAGGTATAGAGAATCCCCACAAGACATCAAATGAGACCAACCCCTAGACACATAGTAATTTGTCTACATGAAGTAGGCACAAAAGAAAAAATCCTATAGGCAGCAAGAGAGGAAGATCAGACTACCTACTGGGGAAAACCAATCAGAATAGCAGCAGACGTATTGGCAGAAACACCACAAGCAAGAAGGGACTGGAGCCCTATATTCAAAGTCCTCAAAGATAATCAATTTCAACTAAGAATATCCTATCCAGATAAGTTCAGTTTCATCAGTGATGGAGAATTAAAATAATTCCCAGATATCCAATCCCTAAGAGATTATGCAGCTTCCAGACCAGCTCTACAGGAAACTTTAAAAAACATATTAAGCACAGAAGAAGGAAAGAAAAAAAATGACCATATACTTTCCAAGAGAGCAGCAGAGCACAGAATCAACAGAGAATACAGTGCAACAAGAAACACACACATAGATTAACCCCAAAGCCAAAAGAAAACAAGCAAACAATGAAAAAACTTTATAAGAACATCATGACAGCAATAAACAATCACATTCAAAATCAGCCTGAATGTGAATGGACTAAGTGCACCACTGTAAGATACAGAATGGTGAACTGGATAAAAATCATGACCCAATTATTTGCTGCATTCAGGAGACTCATCTCACTACAAAGGATGCACACAGACTCAAAGTTAAAGGATGGAAAACAAGTTTCCAGGCAAATGGATCACAAAAGAAGGAGTTGCAATCCTAATATCAGACAAAACAACCTTTAAGCTATCAAAAATGCAAAAAGATGCAAAAGGACACTATATAATGATAAAAGGTTCAATCCATCAACAAGAATATCCATCCTAAACATATATGCACCCAACACATGAGCACCAGCATTTATAAAGCAACTACTAAGTAAAATTGAAAAAGATATTGACTCTAACACTATTATAGCAGGGAACTTGAATACCTCACTAACAGCCCCAGCTGTTGAGGCAAAAATCAACAAGGAGATTCACAACCTAAACTTGACACTAGACCAAATGGACTTAATAGATCCCTACAGATTATTCCACCCAACAACCACAGAATATACATTCTATTCATCACCACATGGAACGCATTCCAAGATTGATCTCATCACTGGCCATAAATCAAACATAAACATATTTCATAAGGTTGAAATCCTGCCGTGTACACTCACAGACTACAGTGAAATAAAAATAAATAACACCAACAGCATTTCCCCAAAGCTTACAAAGCCATGGACACTAAACAGAATGATGCTGAACAACTACTGGGTCGACACTGAAATCAAAGCAGAAATTAAAAGATTCCTGGAAACAAATGAAAATTAAGAAACATCTTACCAAAACCTCTGGTATTCCATGAAAGCAGTTCTCAGAGGGCAATTTATATCTCTATGAGCACACATCAAGAAAATGGAAAATTCACAAGTGGAGAGCTTAAAAAAATCACCTAAGGGAGCTGGAAAGAGAAGACCACCAAAACCTCAACTTTGACAGAAGAATCCAAATCACCAAAATAAGAGCCCAAATATAGGACATGGAAGATAAAAATATAGAAAATATCAACAAAACAAAAAGCTGGTTCTTTGAAAGAATTAACAAGATTGATGGACCTCCAGCCAGAATGACCAAGAAAAAGAGAGGAAAAGTCCAAATAAGCACAATCAGAAATACAAAAGATCAAATCACAACTGACCCCAAAGAAATACAAAAGATTATTAGTGATTACTATGTACACCTATATAGAAACAAATTCGGTAACTTAAATGAAATGGAGGACTTTCTGACATCACACAACCCTCTCCAGGTTGAAACAAGAAGACACTGAGATACTAAATAGACCAATAACAATGCAAGAAATTGACCCTGTCATTCAAAAACTACCCACAGAAAAAAACCCCAAAACCAAAAACAAAAAAACAAAACGCTGTACTGGATGACTTTCCAGCAGAATTCTGCAAAATATACAAGGAGAAGGTGATGTGAATTCTTTTTAAAGTATGCCAGTTCATAGAGAAAGATGATATTCTCCCTAAATCATTTTGCGAAGCTAACATCAGACCGATACCCTAAAAGGGGAAAAGATGCAATAAAAAAGAGAATTACAGGCCAATATCCCTTATGAACATAGATGCAAAAATCCTCACCAAGATTCTAGCAAATCGGATCCAAAGACACATCTCAAAAATCATACACTATGACCAAGTAGACTTCATCCCTGGGATGCAGGGCTGGTTCAACAATTGCAAGACCATAAATGTAATTAAATACATCAACAGACATAAAAACAAGAACCACATGATTATCTCATTAGATGCAGAAAAACCTTTTGCTAAAATCCAGCATCCCTTCTTGATAAAAACCCTCAAACATAAGTAGATATAGAAGGAACATACCTGAAAACAGTAAGTGCCATCTACGATAAACCCACTGCTAACATTCTGCAAGATGGACAGAACCTGGAAACATTTCCGATAAATACTGGAACAAGATAGGACTGCTCACTTTCACCCCTCTTGTTCATCATTGTATTGCAAGTCCTAGCTTGGGCACTTAGACAAGAGAAGGAAATACAGGATATCCAAATAGGAAAAGAGGAAGTCAAGTTATCCCTCTTTGCTGATGATATTGTCCTACACCTTGAAAATCCAAGAGAATCTGTCAAAAACCTGCTTGCACTGATAAAAGACTTTGGCAAAGTCTCAGGGTACAAAATAAATGTGCATAAGACAGTTGCATTCCTATATACCAACAACAAGCAGGCAGAGAACCAAATTAAAATCACAATCCCATTCACAATAGCCACACACACACACACACAAAAGAAATACCTTGGCATCTTCCTAACCAGAAAAGTGAAAGACCTTTACAATGAGAACTACAAAACACTGTTCAAAGAAATCCAAGAAGATACAAACAAATGGAAGAATATTCTATTCCATGCTCATGAATAAGAAGAATCAACATTGTTAAAATGTTCCTCCTACCAAAGGAAATCTACAGATTCAATGCAATACCCATTAAGTTACCAACATCATTCTTCTCAGACCTGGAAATAGCAATACGGAAATCCACATGGAAACATAAATGATCACAAATAGCCAAAACAATCCTTAGCAAAAGAAGCAAAGCAGGAGGTATCACACTTTCAGACTTCAAGCTTTACTATAAGGCTACAGTAGTCAAAACAGCCTGGTGTTGGTACAAGAACAGGCACTTAGACCAATGAAACATGATAGAGATTCCAAAAGCAAAGCCTCAATTTCTCAACCAACTTATCTTTGACAAAGCCTCCAACAACTTCTAGGGAGCGGAGAACCTATTCAGTAAATGGTGCTGGAAAACTGGCTGATCACATGCAGAAGATTGAAACAGGATCCTTACCTATTCCCATCACAAAAATTAACTCTAAATGGATCAAAGACCTAAACGTAAAAACTCAAACTATAAGATCTAAGAAAATGCAGGAGACACCCTTATGGAACTGGCAACCAATTCCTATTCAGAACCCTAAATACCCATACCTTAAGAAATAAGATAGACAAGTGGGACCTCATCAAACTAACAACCTTCTGCAAAGCAAAATAAACCATCAAGAGAGCAGGGAGACAGCACACAGAATGGGAAAAAAATATTTGCCAACTGTATATCTGACAAAGGTCTAACATTCAGGATGTACAAGGAACTCAAATGCGCCTAAAGGAGAAAATCAAACAATCCCATTAAAAAGTGGGCAAAATACATGAATAGACACTTCTCAAAAGAAGACATATGGCAAGCCAACAGACACATGAAAGAGTGCTCAGTCTCACTCATCATCAGAGAAATGCAAATCAAAACCACATTGAGATACCACCTAACCCCAGTAAGAATGGCCATCATTAATAAAACAAACAACAACAGATGCTGGCTAGGATGCAGAGAAAAAGGAATGATTCTAAACTGCTAGTGGGAATGCAAACTAGTGCAATCTCTTTGGAAGACAGTGTGGCTGTATCTGAAAGAGCTAGAAACTGACCTTCCATATGACCCAGCAATTCCCCTATTGGAAATATACCCAGAGGAGCTCAAATCTTTCTTTAAAAAAAGATATCTGGCCTGTATGTTTGTTGCAGCTCTATTCACAATAGCAAAAACATGGAACCAACGATGTTGCCCATCGAAGCTGGAGTGGTAAAAAAAATGTGGTACATATACAGTGGAATATTATGCAGCCATAAAGAAGGCCAAACGTAAGGACTTCACAGCAACTTGGATAGATTTAGAGTCGATCATACTCAATGATCTATCACAGAAACAAAGAACAGAGTACCATAGATTCTCACTCATAAGTGAACCTTGAACAATCATAATACTGTAAGAAAGCAATTGGCAGTAATGGGAAACTGTCAGGGAATGGGGGGTGGGATTGGCAGTTGAGGGAAATGCTAGGTTAGGGAGGATCATACCTCATCAGCAAGGGTAACTGCATATCAACGTTTGTATACCTAACCCTGAATTGTACCCCGCATTTTTATTTTTTAAAAAAAAGATCAGCAGAAATAATACCTGTCCAGGGAAACAGAAAAGTCTATTTATCCTTCTTATATTTTCCCTCAAGAATAACTAACTGTTTAAAACAAAGATAATTGCATTGCAACATGAGGTTTAAAACATATGTCAAACTATAAGATATAATAACATTGGCACAATGATAAGAACAATGGGGAAATAAATTATAGAATTTTAGGTTATTTCATTTGTGAAGTGTATAGTGGTGAGTGGCAAGTGTGAAGTAGGAAGTGTGAAGTTGGATTTGTGAAAAGTCATCTGTGCAGTGTGGTACATTATTATCTCAATAGATTTTGGCAATGTAAGGATGCATATCTTAACCTCAGGGGAACAGATAAAAATAAGTAAAGTTGAGAATTGAATGGACAAAATAAAATGGAACTACACCAAAAAAAAAAACCAAAACAAACTTACAGGAAAGGAGCAACAGAGAAACAAAACTGAAGGGAACAGGTGAATTTTTAAAAAAGATTGTAACGTTAACCTTAACCATATAAATAAGCACATTAAATGTAAGTGGTTTAAACACTTCAATCAGAAGTGAGAGACTGTTAAACTAGATAAAAACACAAGAGTCGATTATATGCCATTTACTGGCGTGGTGTTTTAAATAAAAGGTACAAATTCGTTGAAAATAAAAGGATAAAAAAAGTTGGCACACAAACACTAATCAGAAGGACACTGAATTGACCATATTAATATCATAGAAAGTATACTTCAAAATAAAGAGGGATTAAGTGGGGACATTTTAAAGACACTTAGAAAAGTGAGAGAGCGAGTTACAGTTTAGGTTGAACAGGGCTGGAGCCAGGTCACAGGAGCACTTCAGGATCTGCAGTCAGACCAATGTTGCCAAGTGTGCCTCTAAGTATCCAGGTGGGCATGTTTTCCAAATTGCTTCTGGACAGTGGCTGGGAGAGGATGAAACTGAATTACAAGACTGTTTCAAGATCTGTGATACATCAAGACTGGCAAGTCTTCCTCCAAGGGCACACATGTATACCTTCTGCTGGTTTAGAGTCGGTAGGACTACTCTCAGAGCACAGTTGAAAAAGGAACCTCCTGAGGTTTGAGTGGGTGTGACCCCTCTCAGTTCCTTTGGCAATGGTTCTGATGGCAAGATCAAGACCAAATGGGATGTAGCTGAGTCCATAGGGGACAGAATCTTTTCTGGATCTGGAGCTGGGACCACAGTTGGCTCGCCTGCCACCTGAGTATAGGTCTGCCTTCTCAAGATGACTCTCTTTGGTCTTGGACTTCACTGGGCTTCATTTTGGTCATGGGCTTTACTTTTACAACCTCCTTCCAAAATCCCAAAGCTCCTACATTGGCAGTTTTGTCTGTGTATGTTGCCATGTTGGGATGCAAGTGGGGGATTCCTTATTCTGCTATCTTGTTCATGTCCTTGATGACCATTTAAAGTATACAAAAGTAGGCAAACTAGAGTTGAGTTAAAACTTACATAAATAACCCACATTAGTGTATGTTTAATAATGAACTTTTGTCAGTTTTTGGTTTTGCTGAAAAAGTGAGCTCTTATAAGTTGCATAGCAATGGTAACTAAAACAGAGGTAGAATCCTTTAACCCACAGACTTTCTTTCTATCTAGTGAAGACAGGGAAAGGAGACATTATAGGTAAGATGAGGTGAGAAAATTCGAAAGAGAAAACAAAAAAAGAAATCACTGCTTTTACCAAAATTTATCAGATTTGGGGGGTAGTTTCTTCTTGAATAAATGTTTCTCAATTGGATACATGCTTTTGATCATTTTCCAAAATCCTGAAAGAAATGTTTTGGTCAATGTTGTATAGTTTTATCATTGGTTTTTAGAGAAAGGATTTGCTAAGTGCCACACTCAGTCATTCCTGAAGCAACATCCACATTTAATAGTTAAAAGAAAAAAAAAAAAGAACACCTTTTGGGGCAAGGAATTAAACATACCCATACTTGCTAATGAAAATGAAGAAAAGGTACTAAAACAGCAGTAACATATTATTATGCTGGTTTTTTCTGAAGGAGAAAATAT
Source organism: Carlito syrichta (assembly GCF_000164805.1). Classification (NCBI taxonomy): domain Eukaryota; kingdom Metazoa; phylum Chordata; class Mammalia; order Primates; family Tarsiidae; genus Carlito; species Carlito syrichta. The sequence continues at coordinate 211,298 of NW_007253364.1, read as the reverse complement.
GAGGCAATTTTAAAACAGGAACATAGGAAAAATGAGTGCCTGAAAGAATGTCATTACATAACCTGAAGAAAGGAGAAGGCCCATCAAATCAAGTATTATATGCATGATTTTTAGAGTCTAAGGAATGCAAGTAATTAACATAAAGGAAATGCATCATTGGATATTTGTATCTTTATTCTTGTGATCCCCTCGAGTTGTTTCAGACCTTTTGATTGCTTTTGTGCATCATCGGTTCCTGATTAAAAGGGGATAAATGATTCAAGTGAAAATTGCTCATATAAAAATTATGTATGTTACTTCTGTTCATTTTCTTCATGTGCATTTCTCTTTAGCTTTTTAGTCATAAATGATGGGAATGTAATAAGAAATTGTGCACAATAAAAAATTGTGTTCAGAATAAATCGGTTATAGAATAAGAATTCATGAGGGGGAAATTAAAAGAACTGTGATTCCGTAGTTTTGAATAGTAATTCCAGGGAAGAGATTTGGAGTTGGATAGATTCTCATACCTTTTTATTCATTCAAAAAACACTTATTGAGCTCTTACCAAGAGCCATGCGCTGCTGGGGGACAAAGTAGAGGATAATAGAGACAGAGTTTCCTTCCTTTCTGGATTTGACATTCTAGTCGGAGGCAGGATTGTAATCTTGGTAAGTAAATAAACTATAAAATATTCTAGAGGACATCAGTTTCGTGGCTAGATATTAAATAAGATATAGGGGAAGAGAAACAGTGAGAGATTATGCAAGGCTAAATAGGATAGATATGGTAGATCTCATGGAGTGATAATTTGAAGAGAGGCAAAAGCAAGCTCTGTGAGCATCTAGGCAAAGAACATACCAGGCAAAAAGGAAGGCTGGCGTGAAAGAGAAAGATTTTCTGGCATGTTAAATAGCAAAGTGAGTGTGGCAGTGGAGTGAGCACAGGGAAGAGTTGAGGAGATTAGTTCAGACAAACAACAGAAGACCAGAGTCTGTAGAACTCTACAGTTTAATTCAAAGACTTTGGTTTTACTACACGTAAAATGAGAAGCCAGTGGACAGAGAAGGAACAAGGTCTAATATTAATTAGCAAAGCTGATTAAGAGATCTGTGTGTTGTTAGGAAGAGGACAGGGACTTTTGAGTTGGTATCCTCTGTGTACCATTTTGGTTGAGCAATGAGTTGATATCACTTGTATGCCATTCTCTTAGTCTTTTGTTCATTCAATTTTTATTACCAATATTAGATAAAAAAGATCAAGTCCCAGCTTGTTACTATGACATTCAAGGCTCATCTTGACATGTCCCTCACAGCTGCTTTTTAGTTCCATCACTCATTTCTCATCTGCTACTCCTCTTTCATCACCACTATTCACCACTCTGTATTTCAGATGTACTTTATGTGCTGGGTGGGCAAATAATAAATTTTGAGCATGCGGTTCTGTCTACCTTTAATACCCTTATTCGTCTGTGGAATTCCTGTTTCTTCTAGTGAGCATAGCACATCACATTTTATTGAAAATTTTCATATTCCTGTATCTTTTCCCCACCCCATCAACAATGCTTAGTATATAGGAGGCGTTCTATGTGAGTATTGGGAACAGTGGAAACGAATCTAACCCTCTGATTCAAGTTGAGGCTAGTTACACTTATGCTAAAACTAATTTCAAAAAGAAATAAGGCAGTTTGCAATAAAAATCTATATTTCAAAGAATTTGTAAATGATAAACTTTGAGAAACTTTATTGAGAGGTCAATGAAATACTAGGGAAGAAGTGGGTATTGCACAAAACCTATGCTAAGCATATACTTTATTCAGTATGCTTATTATTACTTGATGCCAAATTGTACGTTGATGGCCAGGCATGGTGACTCATTTTTGAAATCCCAGCTCTTTTTGAGGTCAAGGCAGAAGGACTGCTTCAACCCAAAAAGTTGGAGACCAGCCTGAGTAACATAGCAAGATTTTGTCTCTACAAAGAAATTTTAAAAATTAACTGAGCATAGTGACATGTACCTGTAGTCACAGTCACTTAAGAGGCTGAGACGAGAGAATTGCCTGAGCCCTGGAAGTCAAGGATGCAGTGAACTGTGATTGTGCCACTACACTCTAGCCTAGGTGTCAGAGTGAAACTCCAATTAAAACAAAACATATATATATGCATTTATTTGCCTTTTATTTCTCTCCATCAGGATGATATCTCTATCAGAACAGAGACTTTGTTTATCTTTTGTAGTGCCATGCTCACATTTCCTAAAATATCTACTTATACATCTGTTAAATGAATAAATGATAACTATAAGTGAAGTCCAGGTTTAGATGTGAGCTGCTTCTTCATCATGCAATTTCTTTTTTTTTTGAAAAAGCAATTCTAATAAATTTCCCAAGAAAGATGAAATTGTTGACTTGACATTAATTCCTTAGAGAAATCGCACTTAATTTCACAAAGTCTTACCTAAAGACCTTTGTTGAAGATAACAATAATGTCTTTTTTAAAAAATTATTTTGCTATAACAATGGGAGGTACAAGTAAGGGTTAACTACACAAGTAGGCTGCATGCAGATAAAGTTTGGGCCTTCAAAAGGTCCTCACTTCACCTGGTTTAGGACCAGGTACCCTTTGTAGTGTTACGTGCTCTCTCCCAATTCTTCCCCTGGCAGTGATTGCCGTTCTTTCCCTTGTGCTAATGTGACTAGTGATCATGTCCCCTTATGAGTGAGAACATGCAGCAGTTGTGAAGTCCACAATTTTGTTCTTTATGACTGCATAATAAGCCATCATATATGTGTACGTTTTCTTTATCCAGTTCATTTTTGATGGACAGTGGGGTTGGTTCCATGTTTTTGCTATTGTGAATAGACAGCAATAAACACGCACATGCAAGTATCTTTTTTGTACAGAGATGTATGCTCCTTCAGATATATTCCTAGGAGAAGTATTACTGAATTGTATGGAAGGTCAATTTTTAATCCTTTTAGGAATCACCACACTGCTTTTCATAGATGTTGAACTAGTCTTCACACTCGTGATCAGTGTAGAAGCATTCCCTTTTCTCTCTGCTCTCTGGTGAACATCTCCAATCTTTTCATTTATTGATGTTGGCCATCATTACAGGAGTAAGATGGTATCTCATTGTGGTTTTGATTTTCATTTCTCTGATTGTTAGTGAGGCTGAGAGCATTTTTTAAATGTGTATGTTGGCTGCTTATATATCTTCTTTTGAGAAATGTCTTTCATGTCCTTTGCACACTTTTTAATAGGATTCTTTTTTTTTCGGTTCATTTGAGTTCCTTATAGATCCCGGATGTTAGACCTTTGTCAGATACATAAGTAGCATTATTTTCTCATTCTTTGGATTGTCTCCCTACTCTCTTGATGGTTTCTTTTGCTGTGTCTTCAAGAATAAGTATTTAGAAATTTTGAAGTGCTCTTAAGGCAATTATTTTAACCCTGATCCAATATTAAAGTCAACATAACAGGTATTGTTAAGATTATATAAATTATTTATATTAATTATAATGACAATTAATTATGTAAACTTTTAATTGTATAAGCTTAAAGAAATATAACTCATAAGTAGATTTCTGTTTAATATTACTTGGGAAAAAATAGACTGCAAAGCCATGTGATAATAGGTAAGACCTCAAATCTTTAGTTTTCTTTCTCTGAAAGGATAAAATATTGACCTAATAATCACTGGTGTCTTTATTTCATTCACCAATTTTTGTTATTTTAAAATTATAGATTGGAGCCAGTTTTCTGGCTAATGGTTAATTTTCTGGCTCCATATACTGAGTTCATTTTTACTTTGGCAACAGTCTTGGCACTGTTGCAATGTAATGGCAATTCTATGGGAATCACTTTATAATGTTTCAATATGATGATCTCAGGATGGGTTAATGAAAGGAAAATTGGCAGACATTCAGAAAGATGGGTTTCTCATGATTCTGCCAATGGAGAGGATTTTAAAATTATTTTTGCCCAGCATGTACCTTGTCAGTGTTTTTTTAAAAATTTTAATCAATATTTTTTATTATGGTGTTGTGGGGTACAGTTAAGGGTTAGGTATACAAATACATTTCATTCAGGCACCCTGTTGATAACAGGTGTTTCCCCATCCCCAGACAGGTATTTGCTACCGTTAATCCCATCTCCCCTCCCCCACAGTTTCCCACTACTGTCAGTCATTTTCTTATAGTATTACATTGGATGTTCAAAGTCCATTATATGAGCGAGTCCATGTGATACTCGGATCTTTGTTTTTGCAGCAACCTGGATGGAACTAGAGTCTATAAAACTGAGTGACCTTGTCAGTGTTTTAAGGACAATATTCTGATTTTGCATTGAGATCATAGTCATTCCTCTTCTGGTCTACTATTACAATGGAAATGAGATTTCAGCATGAATTTTATAGGGGACATTCAAACCATAGCACCTATCATCTCTCCTTGTGCCTGGATGACTGCAACTGCTCTGCAAGCTCTCTTCAGGGAGCTCTATGTTTTCTATTCTATTCTCCATACGGCCATCAGAGTGGCCATCAGAGAAAGTCAGTCTGAGAATGTTCTTGCACTGCTTATAACCTCCAAAAAATGCTAATTACTAAGCATGGCACATAAGTCTTGTCTCTTTCCTGTATATCTGCCTCTAGTCTCTTCTGCTTCCCCTGATGACAGCAGAATGCCTATCATTCCTCCTAGCTAAAGCCTATAACTCTTGTCTTCTCATGTTCCTCACACAATGGACGAACCTTTCTCTGTCCTGTCTATTCTCTGAGTACCCATCTAGCAGTTACAATGTTTAAGCTATCAAAAGGGCATAAGTATTTCCATTTACAAGAAGAAAATAGAATCATTAAAGAAGTAACACCAACTGCCTTTCAGTCTATGCTTAAGAAATACTAATTTTTTGTGTGTTTCAAATGTGTCATCTTCTTTATCCTTCTTTTGTATCTCTGCTCCTGTTTATGCCTACCGCCCTCTGCTTCCATCTAATTTCTCTCCACTTGTATGGGTAGTGCCCAGAAGGAAGTCAGTAGAATTATGACATTTTGGAAGAGATGATGCACAAAGATCCAGAGCTTATATGCTGGTCCAAGAATGAAATAAAGGGCAGTGGTCATAGAAGTATTGATGGGTTTGGAAGTGCAAAAGCCATTCAGGAACCCTAGATGTCTATGCACAGATTCTATACTAGGGAACATAGTTCATGTTCTAGAATGTTTTTTAAGAGCAAAAGTCTGTTTTTAATTACTTGAGATACAAATATTCATGCTGCATTTCAGATATGCCTAGAAATTCTGGGAAGATAAGAAAAATAGTCGAGATAATACTAGTGGCAATAATAACAATAGCATTTATTAAGTACTTATCATCTGCCAAATACTTAGTGATTTGTACTGTTTTTAACCTTCACAGCATCCTTATTAATGTTTAATGACTTGGCAAAAGACACATAGCTAGTAAATAAAGAAACAGGATTCAACCAAATGCATTCAGACTCCAAAACCTGTGCTTGTAAGTATATTAACTGCAGCTTCACACAGATGGGATGAAAGTGGAAGAAAACAATATATAATTACATATATCTCGTAAATATGATATACACATATGATATAGTATATAATGTGTGCTATTCATAATTTTAATACATATTTCCATACACTATATTATATATGTATTTTATATATTTATTAGCACTCACAAGGAGTCAGGAATAGTGTTAAGCATACATTATCTCATAATTTTGATACATTACATGTGCTATTATTATACATAATGATAGGTGGAGCAAAGTTAAAGATATTTTGTTTAGATGTTTTTTTGTCTGAGATCTTGAAGTCAAGGAAGAGATTTTATTTGAATGCTGGGGTGCCTAGCATCAAAGACAATGCTTTGCCGCTATGCCATATAGAACACGTAACTCATAATACGACATGAACCAAAATATCTGAGAAGAGATTTTATGAGTGAACTAGAGTAATCTGAGCGATCCAATTCATAGTATCTCCTAGGGTTGAGTTCAATGTTTTAGGGAATGATATATAGTATGGGTTTGCTTTGATGTGAGAGTGAAACATCTCCCACAATGCTATCAGCAGACTCTTGAAGTACTCAAAAAAGGAAACCTTGTGAACAGTAGTGCCATGCAGTGGTTAAGAACTTGGGCTTTGCAGCCAGAGTGAGAGTTGAATCTTAGCTGAGTTACAACTCTGTGATCTAGACAAGTTGCTTTACTTTGTTATGTCTCAGTCTTTTCAGTGTTAAACTAGAGACAATAGTAATTCCTCTGTCCAAGATTGTTTTATAGATTATGATACAAAAGGAAAAATTTTCAGCAAGTGTCTAGAACCTATTAAGTGGTTAGTAAGTTTTTGTTATTATTATTGTTTCACAATGTAGCTTGAGATTAACCTTCACAGTGCTCATCTCTATGCCTGGATTTTGTCCTATCTTGCCATCATGAGCTCCTTTATCTCAAGATATAGAAAATACATTCTTCTTCCTAAAACATCATCATATACCTATCCATTTATTATTTCGTTGTGTCTGGCATTCCTCAAAAGACTAAGAATGAATAACAGCACGAATTTATGTCCTCTAATGACTCAAAGAAAAACAGAGGTAGGAAGCCACATATTCAAGTAGCATAGAACAGTGTGAAAATTGCTACAGTTCAGGTGTTCCCTATGGCAATTTCTTGCCATCCTTCACAAAGAATAAGTGTGGATATCACTTCCTATTTGAGTCCTCCTCTGATTTTCCCATGTGAGAGAAAAAAGAGTTTTCATCTTCAGCTGTCACCATTATCTCACTTGCTCACTGAAACCACAATACTTAATTGCTCATATTAAATAAATGACTATTTGAAGGCTGAGACCTAGTGTTTTGTTTGTTCATTTTATTTTTGGCAGTTTGTCAGGGCTTTATGATTTTGAAAAGTGTCCAGATGGCAGGAGACTATTAGATATTGGATGATGAAGGGAAAGAAGGGGTTGACTGGGTGAATGAATAATTCCAATGGAGACACAGGGAAATAAAACATACATTCTATTGGTAATAATAGAGAAGGAAGACTTTCAAGTATGGGGCGCTTGAGTTATGTGTAAATGATGGGTGAGATTTCAACACAGGAAGTCGATATGTGGTGCTTGGAAGATAGGGTGGCAAAGGCAACCATTCTAGGCAGAGAAAAAGCACAGATTGAAGTACAGAAGCATGGGATTGAATGATATATCAACTGAATGGTGAGTAGATCAGTGCAAACCAAGTTGGGATTGAAAACTGGCAGGGAAGGGCAGAGGGACAGAGATAAAATTGGTTTCAGACTATGAAGGGCCTTGGAAACCACTAATGAATCTGGACCTTCAAACCAAAGCAGTTCCTCAACAGGTGAACCTGGTTGCCTTTTTAAAAAGCTTAGCCATGGTTGAGGACATTATTTTTTCACTTTCAGCTAAGTACTAAGTACTTGATTAAAACTGAGAGCAGGACGACAGCTCCAGCAGTATTTCCTGGGAGCCTAAATCACAGGGTTTTGGCATCTCTGAATGTAAGGGAAAATTGAAATCACTTCAATACTCATTCATGCTGAAACTACTTTTAGAATTTCCAAGAAGAACAATTGAAAACACAAATCTGTCTCCTAACAATGCTCATGCTTTGAGATTCTTCCTGCTTTTATTCTGGTGAATAAGACAGGATGGAAGGAATAACAATACCTGGTATGTCCTTACATTACATTTGCAGAGCACTCTCAAAAATGATCTCATTTGATCTTTATAAAAACCTGTAAGCTAAGCACTATTACCTTCATTCAGCAGCAAGCAACAAGCACAGAAATAGTGAAGCAGGCAAGATTTGATTGTCTCACCTCTCCTTTTCTCTGACCCTCCCAGCTGGGCAAGGCCCGAGAATATCCACATACAGATAAAGACTCCCTCGGGTGTCCAGATCAACCACAAAAGAGGCAGAAGGTGAAGGGGCTATGTAACATGTGTTGACAATCTGCTCCATTGGACACTTTCCATGGTTATAATTATACAAACCCATCACTACTCCTGGACTTAAGTATAATTGTGTCTATTCTGTAGAAAATGACACAGAAGCTCAGAGAAGCTAATAAACTTGTTTAGGTTATCCCAGTTGCAAAATAGTAGGACCAGATTTGAACCTTGATCTGTGGCTTTCAACATACTCTCCATTTCATCTCTCACAGTGTAATGATGTTAAAGAGTGTAAATTCAGAACTCAGACTTCCGTGTTTGACTGCTGACCAGCCTTATGACCTTGAGACAGGCTTTCTAACCTTGAGAACCTGTGCTTCAGGTTCTTATCTTTAAAATGGAAGTTCTACTATTACTTACCTCTTAGAGTTGTTCTGTAGATGAACTGTGGTGTCACATAAAATTCTTAAGCAAGCACTAGCACAAAGTCAGCACTTGGTAAATTTTGTCTATAGCTGTCAATCATCTTGTAAGTCTTAGAATTAACTCCCTTCTGCAGACCCATACCTGATCCAGAAACAATCAGCTTCTCTGGTGCTAGATCACAGTTGTCAAATGCACTGGACACAGAATCTCAAAATGAATCAGCCTAGGAACCCACCTGGTCCCCAGTCAGGTTTCCCTACAACTCCCATTGTGCCAACCCAAGCGAAATATCAGAATTTACCACATGGACTTCTTGTCTTCCAGTCTCCCAGAACCCCAGCTCACTGGATTAGAGTCTTTGAAATTCGACTCGCTTTTGCTAGACCCCTTTCACAGAACAATGTCCTAATGTCAAGTCTCTAACATGCTGTCCAGCGTTCCTTTTCTTTTACATATCCTTGGAACAATAAATCTTGCCCTATGTGGCATTTGCATTATTGAAGACTGATTTTGTTACCTCCTGGCTTTCTCCTCCTCTGTGTCAGGAACTATGAGATGTCACAGGAAAATAACTCCAGTCAACCAAGCATGGTTTCTGTACTCAGAGTGAGTAGCCAGATTTTAAGCAAACATACAAGTAATTATTTAATTATAGTTAAGAGCATTTCTCAGAGGAGAGATAGAGAATTCTTTGAAAAAACAGAACCAGAAGACTTCACATACTTGAGTAGGTTAGGGAAAGGCTTTTCCTTTTTTAAAAAAAATTTTATTTTTGAGCTGGAGTCGCACTCTGTCACCTAGGCTGGAGGGCAGTGGCATGCTCACGGCCACCACAGCCTCAGCCTACTGGGCTCAGACTTCCACCTCAGCCTTTCAAGTAGCTGGAACTACAGGCATGTGCCACCATAACCGACAAATTTTTTGATTTACTGTAGAGATGAAGTTTCACCAAGTTATCCGGGCTAGTCTCAAACCTGGGGACTCAGGTAATCCTCTCACCTCAGCCTCCCAAAGTGCTGGGATTATAGGCATGAGTCACTATGCCTGGCCAGGAAAGTCTTCTTAAGGAATTAAAAACATAAATGAACTATAAATCTAAGTATGCAATTTTGTTTATCCCTGCTTTATTCAGATATAGTATGTGTTCATATATACACATAGTTATACACATATGTATATGTGTTTGCATATATGTGGTCTGACAATTAAGTTCACAAACTTGCCTCCATGTGCCTATGTTGGCAGCATTGAACATGTAATTCGGTAAGGTTTCTTGCTGGGTGGTGTTCATTATTATTATTTTTTCTTTCTAAACAATGTTTTATTTTTCACCAATATGAGTATAATATTTTTATTTTCATAATACCATGGGCAAACTTAAGAGCTGATCTAGTAATTTTAGCTGCAACCAAATTTTAAAACACAGATTACAGTGAATCACATAAAACTGTGGTTAAACATCACAGTTGTTTTCTTTTTATTGTTCTTTTAAAAAATAAGGGAACCAGGGGCTCTCATTTGGATATAAGTGTTGGAATCACTTGAGGAGTTTAAAACAATAAAACAAAAAAAGGAATTGCAGATTGAAATGTAGTAAAATAAATAATTCTTACTGCTTCATCAAAGACATTCTTAAATGAAATTTATTTTCACTTTGAGTGTGTGACAATGAAGAATAATATCGCTATTAGTACAGTTTGGTACCATTGTCTTAATTTGTGCTCAGGACCAGAATTTTTACCCATCATTGCTTTATACCATTAGTGCAAACATCAACATAATGAAAAAGACAAATAATGTCTTGGTATTATACATATGATCTCCCGAACCCCCTCTAAGTGCTTTGGGGACCAAGGAATTTGCAGAACACACTTTGAAACTGCTGGTCTCTATGAACCTGATAAAGTTCTAAACTAGGGCAGGTGCAGTAAAAATGGAAAAGCAGGGATGTACAGGAAAGAAAAATTTTAGTAGGTTGCATGGGATTTGATGAAGTACATGTGAGAAGTAGAGAGGAAAGAGGGAACAATCTTGTTGAAGATAACTGACTACCTGTTATCAGCATACGGAACAAAAGAAAACCGTAGGCTAGATCAGCAGTGGTTCTATCTATATGTGGTTTTAGAGACACTGCCAAAAAAGTAATTTTTCCTAAGAGAAAAGAGACTTGCATTATTGTTGTTGCATGTTTTTGTGTGCCATCATGAGAATGTTGGAGCTTGAATTAGAACAACAAACAAACATTAAATTTCTTGTGAAACTTGGCAAGAGTGGAAGTGAAATCAGGGACATATTAGCCCAAGTTATGGGGATAATGCCATGATGAAAACAACAGTGTACAAATAGAGTAAACATTTTTCTGAGGGCAGAAAAGGCGTCACTGATGAAGAGAGGTCAGGACAACCAGTATGAGCAGAACTGATGAAAACATTATCAATATTTTTCAAATTGTGTGTCAAAATCGTCAGCTGACGGTGAGAAGCACAGCAGACCACACAAACATCAATAGAGAAACAGAACAATCTTGGCATGAGAAAGATGTGTGCAAAAATGGTCCCAAAGAAGTTCTTGCATCATGACAATACACCAGCTCATACAGCATTGTCTGTAAGGGAGTTTTTAGCCAGTAAACAAATAACTGCATGGGAACACCCTCCCTACTCACCTGATCTGGCCCCCAGTGACTTTTATTCTTACCCAAAGATATAGGAAATATTGAAAGGAAGACATTTGCTTTGATGGGTGGATTAGGCATGGCATCAGTACATAGCTTCCCAAGGGGAGTCCTTTGAAGGTGACCATAGTAATATTCAGCAATGAGGTATGCAGCACTTCTTCTAGGAAGAGTTTGCAAACCTAATTTTCAGACCTCGTGTGTGTGTGTGTGTGTGTGTGTGTGT
>NW_007253364.1:161714-199877 GCF_000164805.1 Carlito syrichta | reverse complement strand
AGAGAGGTATATATATGTGCATATTTATGTTCCCATTATATATATGCTACTATGTGTTTTGGAAATAATGAAGAAAAGAGTAATAATCATCCTTAACAGAAACCTGTAGCTGTGATACATTTTCAAGTTTACACATGAGTGAACACTATACCATTATTTTAAAAAAGTATTATTAAGTACATGTCAGGTACTTTGCTAAACATGTTGCATTAATTTAATTTTCTCAACCTAATTAAACTCATGAGTAAATAAATTACGGCAGAATGATCCTCACCACAAATTGGAACTGTGCAGCCATCTGAGTGGGCAAGGTTATGGTGTTGCAATGAATTCTCTCTCATAGCTTCATTACAATGACCACAAACCGAGTAGCTTAAAATTCACCTATTTATTAGCTCACAGTTCTATAGGTCAGAAATCTTTATGAGTCTAAATTCTTTCTGTAGGGTCCCACAAGGCTGAAATTGAAGGGGCAGGCAGGTGGGGCTTCTTTCTGGAGGTTCTGGTGGGGAGAATTCACTTCAAAGCTTATTTGAGTTGTTGGAAGATGACAATTTCTTGCTGGCTTTTGATTTGAGATCACTTTCAGCTCTTACAAGCTTTTCTCAGGTACTTCCATTTGATCCTTTTCATCTTAGCAGCAGAAGAAAATCTTCTCATTAAATTTCCCTGATGCTTCAAATCTGCCTTCTTCTACCACCCAATCAGAGAAAATTCTCTGCTTTTAAAGGACTCATGCAATTAGATTAGACCTGTCCAGCTAATTTCTTTATCATTATGCTTGGTAGCCTTAATTACTTCTGCAAAATCCCTTTTGCCATGTAAGGGATCATGATCTTTGGAGTAACACCAGGGGGCAAAGGTTATGAGAGCACGTAGAATACTTCCTACCATGTGTAACAAACAACCCCATCATTTCAGTGGCTGGCACCCACTAAGGCATAGTCTTTCTTTATGAACAAGTCCATCGTGTATTGGCTGTAGCCCCATTCTGCAATTCCCTCCTCTAGAAAACAGACTGGTGGAACAGACACTGTCTGGAAAAACACGAGTGCACAGATGGGGATGTGCAAGAGGATGGATCATATACCAGTTCTTAACACTCTGCCCAATAGGCACCTGTATCGCTTCTGATCACATTCCATTGACCAAAGAAAGTTACATTCCAGAACTCCCTCCACGAAACCAGGGAGGTACAATCTTACTATCTGCCTAAGGAATAGAGGACCAAGGAATATTTGGGGGACATAATTAGTACATTACACAGTTCCTCTTTTGCTCACCAAATCTGTGGTGCTCGTTTCTTCTAACACACAAAATGCACTCACACCTTCTCTCCTCCAAGGAAGACAACCCACCAGTCCCATCAATTGCATATCAATTAAAACTTCAGGGTTTAGGAATATGCAAGAGTCTTGACATCAAGAATTAAGCATGATATTCTCTGTAATAAAGTCTAATGACACCCTCAGTGTTGTTGACCTCGTTTGACAGAGAAACTTCACTTGGCTTCAGAAGATTAAATCATAACCAATAAGAGATAAAGCCAGGATTTAACTCTAGGTCTCTGTTTTCACAATAACCTTGTCACTTTATTTCCAATCAACAGAGTGGGAAGCAATACGAGGAGTGTAGCTTGCCTTCTAAGATCATTATTCTACATGGGAGCCAAGTAAATAAATGAAAAGCCATTTTACCTTGTGGTCATACTATCATAAAAACCAGCACAGTGCTGTGAGGGTGATGGGAACATTGGACATTCTGCTCCTCCTGCAAGTGGGCTGTGAGAGAGGGTAGTGGAGCACATTTTTGAATAATTAGAAGTTTCCCAGGTAAGAGGAAAGCAAGAGAAATGAGATGATTTTAGAAATAGGAAAAGGGATGGCATATACAAGGAACAGAAGAAGGAGTGGGTGGTGATCAGCAGGGTGTCTGGTTTCGTATGTGAAGAGACACAGCTTGAAATGCACATTGGCTAGTACCAGCTGTACAGGACAGTGTATGCTCTGCTGAGGAGCTTGAACTTAATCCTGTGACAATCACAGAAGGGTTTAGGAAAGAGACTCTGTTAATCCAGGTCTTCCAAGAAGGAGATGTCAAAATGTGATGACACATGGAAGCATATAATTAGGAGAAATGCTTGTGAAACAAAACAAGAAGGGAGCCAAAGATGGCGATGAGCGTGACACCCAGTGGATAAGAGTTGGAGAGAAGGTTGGGTGGATGTTTCCTAGGGTTCCAAGGTCAACTGAAAATGTCTCAAAGTGATAAATTATGAAATAACGGTATAGGCATATTTCAAGAGAAGTAACTGTTAGAAAAAATAAAGAAGACTAAAGTAATTAAAAGTACTTATCTGTGAGGAGATGGAGGGGAGTGAAAGCTATGGAACTGTGAGCCCTTGCTCAGTATCCTCCACGGTGTGAGTGTGAGTGTGTGTGCGTGTGTGTGTGTGTGTGTGTGTGTGTGTGTGTAATTAAAAATTGTGTTCTTTTTCTAATCTGTATAGAAGACAGTATCATTCGTGATGTGGATTTGAGGTGTCTTCTACATGAGGCAGGTTCGGCATGAAATACCTAGCCTTTTTCTTCAGATCATTTTCTTTTTCCTAGAGCTATTTGGGGATTTATGTACTATGCAAAAGAATGTATTTAATGTAATCTTTCCAAGAGTGCCTATTAGCTGCCATTCTTTCTTCTTGATGAATCCTCAGCCATTTCAGCCTCTGTGTGCAATCTGAAAGAAGGTGCCTGACATGGCTTTAAAGGGAGAATGAGAAACCTCGAGTAAAAGTGGCACTGGGGCAGAGAGTGGGGACCTTGACAATGAGGACTTGAGCAGAAGCCATGAGCTGGTGTCCACATAAGGGGATTTTTCAAAAGAATGACTGTGGAAAAAACTCTTAAGAAGCAAAAAATTGGCCAAGTACAAAGAGCATGGACATGAATGATCTGAGAAAACAAATGACCAGAGCAGGTTGATGAGTGAAAGCCGAGAGAAGACTGTGACCAGATACACCATGTAGGTCTGACTTCTCTCTCACCATTGCACATGTGCACATGCACACATACACACACACACACACACACACACACACACACACACACACACACACACACACCCCTTCTATGCACACATTGTCTGGTGCTGTAGCATTTGTTTCTGATTATATCACATTACTTCGATAATGCCTCATATGGTTGAAATGAAGACCCAGATCCCTGTCTAGCCACCCAAAGTTCTCCCATCCATTCATTCAGATATTAGAAGAAAGCATCAGAGCCTCATGGTCTTTCCAGTTCTTCTTCCAGACTGATTATTTGAGTTCCTTTGGGTATATTTTCAGTAGGGGGATTCCTGGGTCATATAGAAGGTCAATGACTAATTCTTTTAGAAATCGTCACACTGTTTTCCAAAGAGGTTGCACTAGTTTGCATTCCTACCAGTAGTGTAGAAGCGTTCCTTTTTCTCTGCATCCTTGCCAGCATCTGTTGCTGTTTGTTTTATTAATGACGGCCATTCTTACTGGGGTTTGGTGGTATCATAATGTGATTTTGGTTTGCATTTCTCTGATAATTAGTGAGGTTGAGCACTTTTTCATGTGTCAGTTGATTGTCTGTATATTTTCTTTTGAGAAGTGTCTATTCTTGTCTTTTGCCCACTTTGGAATGGGCACGTCTTTCAGCATGTCTGAGTTCCTTGCAAATCCTGGATGTTAGGTCTTTGTCTGAGATGTAGTTGGCAAATATTTTTTCTCGTACTGTGACTGTCTCCCTGCTCTCTTGAAGGCTTCTTTTGCTTTGCAGAAACTTTTCAGTTTGATGAGGTACCACTTGGCTATCTTATCTCTTATGGTATGGGCACTTGGGGTTTTGATCAGGAATTGGCTGCCAGTTCCAATTTCCATAAGGATGTCTCCTGCATTTTCTAAAGTTCTTATAGTTTGTGGTTTTATGTTTAGGTCTTTGATCTATTTAGAGTTGATTTTTTGAGTATGGTGATAGGTAGGAGTCCTGTTTTAATCTTCTGCATGTGATCAGCCAGTTTTCCCAGCACTATTTACTGAATAGGTTCTCCTCTTCCCGGTGATTATTGGTGGAGGCTCTGTCAAAGATGTGTTGGTTGAAAAATTGAGGTTTTGCTTCTGGAATCTCTATCCTGTTCCAGTGGTCCGTATGCCCATCCTTGTACCAATATCAGGCTGTTTTGATTATTGTAGCCTTACAGTAAAGTTTAAAGTCTGGCAGTGTGATACCTCCCACTTTGTTTCTTTTTCTAAGGATAGTTTTGGCTATTCATGGTCGTTTATGTTTCTGTATAAATTTCTGTATTGTCATTTCCAGGTCTGAGAAGAATGATGTTGGTAATTTAATGAGTATTTCATTGAATCTGTAGATTGCTTTTGGTAGGATGGACATCTTAACAGTGTTGATTCTTCCTACCCATGGGCATGGAATATTTTTCTATTTGTGTGTGTCTTCTTGGATTTTTTTGAACAGCATTTTGTAGTTTTCATTGTAAAGGTCTTTCGCTATACTGCTAGAGGTGAGGAGGACACAACATCAATAAGGTACCTGATCTCAATCCAGGCAATGTGGGGACCAAAGGGAGGCCCAAACTTTACATGTTTGATGACCACTTGTATACCTAATCCTGAATTGTACCCCACATGTTTAAAATAAAAAAAAAATAATGATATACCATTCTATTCTAGGTTTCTTTCTATTACTATTTAAGCTATATATAGTTTTTCATTTTTTCTACATTTAAGCTTTCTATATCTTTACATTTTAGGTGTGTTTTTGTAAAGACTAATAGTTAGATTTTATTGTTTACTATAACATTTTAATTCTGTATTTTGTACTAATCTTAGATTTATAAAAAAGTTGCAAAAAATGTGCAGTGTTCTTTATATCTCTTGTTCCACTTCTAATGTTAGCAATTTACATAATCATAGTGCAATTATCAAGAATAGGAATCTAACCTTGGTAAAGTGTTATTAATTGAACTACAGACATTATTTAAATGTCTCTAATTTTTCCATTAATGTCATTTTTTCTATCCTAAGATGCTTTTGAAGATCAGACTTTGCATTTGCTTTTTATTTATCCTTGATCTCCTCTGTTCTGTGACAGTTCTTCTGACTTGCCTTGTCTTTTATGACTGGGACACTTTTGAAAAGTACTGACCTGTTATTTTGTAGAATGACCCTCAGTTTGGGTTTGTCTGATGTTTTCTCATGATCGAAACATGGTTAGGCATTTTTGGCAAGAATAGCACAAAAAATCATGTGTTTTTTCAGTGTATCATTAAAAATTAAAAAAATATTTAAAAAATTGCAAAAAAGAAAAAGAGAAGAGTCTGATTACACAAATGAGGAAGAACTAGTGAAAAAACACTAGTGGTCTCCAAAACCCTAAAGATTTGACACCAACAAAAGAGCTTCCTTGATCCCAAGCAATGAAACCCATCGAGAATGACTTGTCTCTCTGATGACAGAGCTCAAACTATGAAAGCCAAAGACAGTCAAGGAGAGCTATGAGAAGATGGACACACATTATCCAGGCAATAAAAACAGTGCAGGATGTGAAAGCTGAGCTGGCCAATCTAATAAAGATCCAATCTGAACTGGAAATTAAGAATTCTCTTCTAGAATTTCAAAATACAATGATGAATCACCTAAGCAGAGGAAAATATCTCAGAGCTTCAGAACTGAACCAATGAACTAACCCAGTTCATCAAAAATATGGAGAAAAGTCTCAGGAAGAATGACCAAATTCTTCAAAAGGTTTGGGATTATGTAAAGAGACCAAATCTATGATTTATTGGTAACCCTGAGAGAAAAGTGGAAACTGAGAACACCCTGTAGCAAGCCTTCCAAGAGATCATCCAAAAAAATTTCCCTTATCTCACCAGAAAGGTGGCCACGCATCACAAGACAGAACCCCTGTGAGATACGTGAGATACATGAGAAGATCACTGCCAAGACACATAATAATCTGTTTCCACAAGGTGAGCATGAAAGAAAAAATCCTAAAAGCAGTTAGAGAGAAGGAAGAGACCACTAACCAAGGAAGGCCCATCAGAATTGCAGCAGATTTCTCAGCAGACACTCTACAAGCCAGAAGAGTCTGTGGTCTCATCTTTAATATTCTTAAAGAAAAGCAATTCCAGTCAAGAATTTCTTGCCTCACCAAGCTAAGCTCCATTAAGGAAAGAGAATTAAAATCCTTCCCAGACGTCCAATCTCTAAGACAATGTGCTACTTCCAGACCAGCCCTCCAGGGAATGCTTGAGAAGTTTCTAAGCACAGAATTGAAAGAATAAATCCACCCATTGCAAAATCACAGGCGAGCACAGAGTTTACAAACCATGCATATCAACCACAAAACCTAAACAGCAAAGTTGCCTGTTAATAGCAACATACAGTAACAAACCCCCACATATCAATAATTAACTTAAATGTGAATGGACTAAACACACCACTTCTTGGATAAAGAAGCATGATCCATCCTTCTACTCCCTTCGGGAAATCTATTTCACTGCAAATGACACCTGAAAGTTTAAGGTATGGAGCTGGAGAAAGATCTTTCAAGCAAAAGGAAAGCATAAATGAGCAAGAGTAGCTATTCCTATATTAGACAAAACATACTTTAAACCAATAAAAGTTCAACAGGACACTAAAAGACACTACATAATGATAAAAGGCTCAATCTATCAGCAAGAGATATCCATCTTGAATATATACATGTGCACCCCACATAGGAGCACCCAGGCTTATAAAACAATTGCTAATTAAACTAAGAGTGGAAATAGACAATCATATAATTATAGTCAGACACTTTAATACCCTACTAAAATCTTTGGACAGAAAACTGAGGCAAAAAATACACATAAAAGTAACAAGAAAATCAGGAACCTTAACCTGACACTTGACCAATTGGACCTAATAGACACATACAGAACACTTCACCCAACACCCATAGATTATATATTATTCTAATCAGCAAATAAAATATACTCCAAAATAGGCCATATACTAGGACATAAATCTAGTGTGAACAAATTTCAAAAGGTCGAAATTACATCAAGTATCTTCTCAGACCACAGTGGAATAAAAATAAATATACTCACCAACAGGAACCACCCCCTCAACACACAAATACATGGAAATTAAACATTATGCTTCTGAATGATTTTTGGGCTAACACAGAAATCAAGGCAGAAATAAAAATATTTGTAGAAACAAAATAAAACAAGGAAACAACAAACCAAACCTTTGGGGTACCATGAAATCAGGGAATTTTTTAAACTTTGCACACACATTTAAAAAAAAACCAGAAGGATCTCAAGTAAACAGTCTAACTTTACATCTAAGAGATGTGGAAAAACAAGAGCAATTCAATTCTAGCATTAGTAGAAAAAAATGAAAATTATTATAATAAAGTCACAGTTGAATGAAATTGAGACCCCCCAAAAAATCATACAAAGAATCAATGAGATGAAATGCTACTTCTTTTGAAGAATAAGAGTGACAAACCTCTTGCCAGATTAAGAAAGAAAGAGAGAGAGAGAGAGAGAGAGAGAGAGAATTCTAATAAACACAATTAGGAATGAAAAAGGCATTATTACAACTGATCATGAATAAATACAAAAGGTTATCAGAGAGTACTGTAAACACCTGTAACAAAATAGACTAGAAAATTGAGAGGAAATGGAGGAATTCCTGACATCATATAACCTCTCAAGATTGAAACAGGAGGAAATTGAAACCTTAAAAGGAATAATAACAATCTAAAAAATTGACTCAGTTATGAGATATCTCACCTCTGAAAAACATCCTGGGCCAGATGGTTTCTAAGTTGAATTATACAAGATATACAAGGAAGAGTTGATGCCAATCCTATTGAAAGTATTCCAGAAGATTGATAAAGAAGGAATTCTCCCTAGCTCATTCTATGAGGCCAATATCATGATATCCCAAATTGACATAGATTCAACAAGGAAAGAAAACTACCAGCCAATTCTTCTGATAAACATACATGCAAAAATTCTCAACAAGATTCTAGCAAACACATCCAACAGCACATTTCAAGGATCATCCATCATGACCAGGTGAGCTTTATTCCCAGGAAGCAAGACTGGTTCAACATATGTAAATCAATAAACTTAACCCATCACATAAACAGGTATAAAGCCAAGAACCATATGATTATATCATTAGATGCAGGAAAAGCACTCAATGAAATCCAACATCTTTTCTTGATAAGAACCCTCTAACAACTGGGCATCAAAAGAATATTTCTCACAATAAAAAGAGCCATAAATAAAAAACCTACAGCCAACATCATACTTAATGGGCAGAAGCTGGAAGTATTCTTCCTAAGAACTGGAACAAGACAACACTGCCCACCCTATTCAGCATAGCACTGGGAGTCCTAACCAGAGGAGTAAGGCAGAAGAAAAAAATCAGGGTTATTTAAGTTGAAAAAGAGGAAGTTGAGATATCCATCTTTGCAGATGATTTTATTCTATATCTAGAAAACCCTAGAGAGTCTACCAAAACCCCCCTCACATGGATAAGTGAATTTGTAAACTCTTGGGATATAATATCAATGCACAACAAGCATTTGTATTTCTATACACTATCAATAAATAGGTTGAGAACATAACTTAAAAAACACAATTCCATTCACAATAGACACACACAGAATAAAATACCTCAGTATCCATCTAACCAAAGAGGTGAAAGACGGTTACAATGAGAATTACAAAGTACTGCTCAAAATATTAAGGATAACATAAACAAATGAAAGAACATCCCATGCTTATGGATGAAGGAACCAGTATCATAAAAATGTCCATTCTACCCAAGGCAGTCTATATATTCAACAAAATCTCTACCCAGACCTAGAAAAGACAATCCAGACTTTCATATGGAATCTAAACATAGTTCAAATAGCTAAAGAACCCCTCAGCAAAACAGAACAAGTTTGGAGACATCACACTTCTAGACATCAAACTTTACTACAAGCCTACAATAGACTGCATGGTACTTGTACAAAAATAAACACACAGATCAATGGATCAGGAGAGAGAATATGTAAATAAACCCATAGACATTCAATCAACTCATCTTCAAAAAAGGTGACAAAAACAAACACTGGAGAAAAGATAGCGTATTAGCAAATTGTGCTGGGAAAAACAGGCTGACCACATGCAGAAGAATGTCTGGACCCCTATCCATCACCATAGGCAAAAGCTAACTCTAAATGGATCTAAGATTTGAATGCAAAATCCAAAATCATAAAAATCTTAGAAAAACATTTAGGAAACACCCTCCTGGACACTGGAGTAGGCAATGAATTCATGACTAAGACCTCAAAAACAAATGCAGCAAAAGTAAGATTGATTGGTGAGACTTTATTAAGCTAAGAAGTTTTTTCACAACAAAAGAAACCATCAAGAAATGTAAAGAGACAACCCACAGAATGGGAAAAAATATTTGCAAACTATGCTTGTAACAAAGGCCTAAAATCCATTATCTACAAGTAATTCAAATTAATTAAGAAGAAATAAACAAAATAACCCCAGTAAAATTTTTTTTGGACTGTTTGAAATTTGTTCACACTTGATTTATGTCCTAGTGTGTCCACTTTCAGTTTAAATTAAATTAAAGTCTGGAAGTGTGGTGCCGCCTGCTTTGTTCCTTTTGATGAGGATTGTTTTGACTATTCATACTCTTTTCTGTTTCCATATGAATTTCTGTATCATCATTTCCAGGTCTGAGATAAGTGATATTGGTAATTTGGTGGGTATTGCATTAAATCTTTGGGTAGGATGAGCATCTTGACAATATTGGTTCTTCCAATCCACGAGCAAAGGATGTTTCCCATTTGTTTATATCATCTTTTATTTCTTTGAGCAGTGTTTTGTAGTTCTCATTGTAAAGGTCTTACATTTCTCTGGTTAAGTGGATGCCAAAGTATTTCATTTTTTTGTGACTATTGTGCATGGGACTGTGCTTTTTTATTTGGTTATCTGCCTGCTTGTTGCTAGTGAACAGAAATACAACTGTCTTTTGCACATTGATTTTGTATCCCCAAACTTGGGCAAAGTCATTTATCAGTGCGAGGAGGCTTTTGATGGACTCCCTTGGGTTTTCAAAGTATAGAATCATATCGTCTGCAAAAAAGGAAGCTGTATTTAGCAAATGGTGCTGGGAAAACTGGCTAACAATGTGCAAAAGAATGAATCCGGACCCCTACCTACCTACCTATTACCATGAGAAACAAATTAAAATGTATCAGAGACCTAAACACAAAACCTCAAACTATAGGAATCCTAAAAGAAAACATAGGAAACATCCTTAGACACATTGGAGTAGGCAATGAATTCTTGACCAAGTCCCCAAAAGCAAACACCATAAAAGCTAAGATAGAAAAGTGGGACCTCATCAAACGGAAAAGCGTTTGCACAGCAAACGCTACCATTAAGAGAGTAAGGAGAATAGCTGGGCATGGTAGCGCACGCCTGTAGTTCCAGCTACTTGGAAGGCTGAGGCAGAAGGATTGCGAGAGTCCAGCAGGTCGAGGCTGTGGTGGCCGGGAACGTGCCACTGCACTCCAGTCTGGGCAACAGAGTGAGAGTCCAACTCAAAAGAAAAAAGAGAGAGAGAGAGAGTAAGGAGACAACTCATAGAACGGGAGAAAATATTTGCAAATTATGCATTTGATAAAGGTCTAACATCCGGGGTCTACAGGGAACTCAAACTGAAAGGAAAAAAATCAATAAGTGGGCAAAGGACATGAACAGACACTTCTCAAAAGAAGATATACAAGTAGCCAACAGACCCATGAAAAAATGCTCAGCCTCACTGATCATCGGAGAAATGCAAATGAAAACCACAGTGAGATACCACCTAACTCTGGTAAGGATGGCGATCATTAATAAGTCAAAATGCAACAGATGGTGGTATGGGTGAGGTGAACAGGGAATGCTTCTACATCTTCGATGGGAGTGTTAACTAGTGTAAACCTCTATGGAAAGCAGTGCAGCAATTCCTAAAAAACCTAAAAGTTGACCTTCCATTTGATTCATCAATCCTCCTCCTGGGAGAACATAAATCATTCTACCAAAAAGAAAACTGCCCATGTTATTTACTGCCACAAATAGCTAGAACATGGAACAAACCTACTGTCCATTGAAGTGGGTTGGATAAGGAAAATGTGGTACATATACACGATGGAGTATTACACAGCCATGAAGGAGAAGAAAATCATGGACTTTGCAGCAAATTGGATGGAGTTGGAGACCATTATATTATCTATCACAGAAACAAAGAACTGAATCCCGCATGTTCTCACTCATAAGCGGGCACTGAACAATAATCACATGAACACAATGAGTGATCAGCAGTCGTGGGGTACTGCTAGGGAAGATAGGGAGGGAGGAGGAAGGAGGGCACGTGACAACACAGAGGATACCAGGTCCACATCAAGGGAATGAGGGCCAGTTCCAAGCCCAAACTTCACCTGCTTGCAGTCTACCTATGTAATTAATCCTCACTTGTGCCCCACATCTCTATAATTAAATAAGTAACTAAATGAATAAATAAACACCAAATGCTGTGCTCTTATCCAGAAGAACTGGATTAGAAACTGTAGGTAGGCACAGGCATTTTTCTTTTTTTCTTTCTTTTTTTTACAAATCATAATTGTCTATGCTTATGGAGTGGGATGTGATGTTTTGATACATGTATATATGTTATAATTAAATCAAGCTAATTAATACATCCAAAAATTTTTTAAAAAGTGGGAAAGGTCTTGAACAGAAATTTCTCAAAGAAGACATCCAAGCAACCAACAAACACATGAAAAATGCTCAGCTTCATTAATTGTCTGAGAAAAGGAAATCAAAACTTCAATGAGGTACTACCTCCCACCAGTTGGGGCGGCTATCTTTAAAAAGTCAAAAAGCAACATGTGTTGGGGAGGCTATGGAAAAAGGGAAATGCTTCTGCACTGTTCGTGGAAATGTAAGCTAGTTCAATCTTTGTGAAAAGCAGCGTGGTGTTATCTCAGATAGTTAAACATTGCGCTACCATATGATCCAGGAATCCCACTGCTGGGAGTATACTCAGAGGAATGTAAATCGTTCTACCAAAAAGACACCTGCACACATGTGTTCACTGTAGCATTAATCATAATAGCAAAAACTTGCAATCAACTCAAATGACTATTGAAAGTGGGCAGGATAAGGAAAATGTTTATATACGTGATGGAATACTATGCAGACATAAAGAAGAACAAAATTATGTCCTTTGCAACAACATGGATGCAGCTGGAGACTATCATTTTAAGTGAACTATCATAAAAAAAAACAACCCAGAATACTACTATGTTCTCACTCATAAGCAGGCCCTTTATACTGGTCACATGAGTAAAAGGTAGGAACAATTGACACTGGGCACTACTAGCGGGGAAGGAGGGAGGAGAAATACAGGGCACACAACTGCCCATTGGGTACCATGTCCACTACTGAACGAGAGAGGGCTTGCTAGAATCTCAAACCCCATCTGCACACAATTTGCTTATGTAACACATCCTCACTTGTACCCCATAAATATAAAATAAAGGACAATATGGACAATATGCCTGTTGAAATAGATGGTGAGAGTATAGTTGGGGGGGGGAAACTTCAAAAGCTTTGGAGTCACGAATACCAGTTTTCAAATCACTTAATAAGCATGGCTTTGTTAGAAGCTGGTAAATCTTCTGTGTCCCAGATTCTTATTCATAAAAGAGGGATTTCAATATTTAATTTGCAATATTGTCCCATGCCATTAAATATCTAGTGTCTCTCATAATAACTTTTTATTTGGAGATATAGTCCCTTGTATTTAAACCCAACTCCACTACTTGGTAGTTATGTGACCAAGGTACTTAAGTGCTTTGGACCTGGGTATTTTGTAAGTGAAATGGAAATAATAATGTCTACATTATGGGTCTGCCATGAGTATCAAATTAATTTACTTATGAATAGTGTCTGGAATGGAGCAATGATTCAATGAATATTTTCTCTCTTCCCTCTCTTGTCCTCTTATCGTTTTCTCTTCTCTATCCCCCTTGCTTTTTCTCTTTACTCAGGAAAAATATTAATGTGCCAGGACATTGTCCTCTTGCATAAGGATGCTAGTTGCAACAATGCAGCTCTCTCCTTTTCCCTAGTTTCCAGATCTAGGGTCTCTGATTTTTCTCCTTCCTTTCCATAAGCAAAAGTTGCTCAATCAGTAGAGAAAGCTGATGACAAGCTACCAATTCTTTCTACATCATATTTTACTCCCTGTGGAGAAAACTTGAGGTTTAGGCCTGGGCTCCTCCTGTCACCAAGGCATTCTCGTGGGGTTTCAGGCTGGCTACACTCTACTAGATATCCGTCTTTTGCCCGTGCATGCAAAGAAGACAAACACATCAGCTCTCCTTGCTCTGAATGGAGCTTGCCAACTTCTAAGCCACTCTAAAGAGCAGCCCAGTTATACTAAAAACAAATGCTGCTAAATGTGAAGGTTTAATTCCATGACACTCTTATCACTCATACGTTTATTGAAACATTACTTATAGTGCACTTAAAATATTTCCAAGCTAGTTTGCATTTGGGGGGCGCGAGAGGGACAATGCACAAGCAAATAAATAAAGCAAAAGTATTGCAAAGTATATTGGCCTCTGTTTGGATAAATAACTTAAATGGCATGAAATCAGGAGGACCTGGTTTTAGATCTTGAGTGTTCGAATTGTTTGTTATGTGGTTTGGAGCAGGCTTTAACAAAATGCAGTGTTCTTTTAATATTCTTGGAATAGATGTTCTTTTAATATTCTTGGAATAGAAGGCACCTAGTTTTGAATCCCAGGGTAACATTCACACGGACACACATATATGCATTTTTGCTCCACCATACTGTGAACTAATTTGTCACAATATGGTATTCCTATTCTTTTCCCACTCCGAGTATTCTTTTTAACACTTACTAGCTGCATAATTTTGCATGGGTTACTTAACTTTTCTGAGTTTGATTAGTGCACATGTAAAATGATGATAAGAATATTTCACAGGGCTAGAGTTAGAATTAAGTCACTAATACATGTAAAGTACCTGCCTAATACTGAAAGCTTGATAAATGCTACTTTCCTTCCTTTCTCACTCTTTCAGCCTAAGAAATGTATGCTGTAGCAGTTTGGCAAATGAAACAACAGGGAACTTCCCATAGTATAAAAGCACTATCCACAGTGCAAAAGCATAAAACTAACCTAAGTGCTCATCAGTGGTGGGATAAATAAGGAAAATATGGCACCTATACACCTTGAAATACAACACAGCCATAAAAAAGAACATATACCATACGTTCTCCCTAATTAGCAGGAAGTAAACACTGTATGCACACAGGCACAAGGATGGAAACATCAAACACTGGGGACTCCTACATGGTGTAGGAAGGGATGAGGGTTAAGAGCTGAAAACTACCCACTGGGTACGATGTCTACCCCTTTGGCGACAGGCTCAATAGAAGCCCAAGCCTCACCATCATGCAATAGTTCTATGAAACAAACCTGCACATACACCCCTTGAATCCAAATAGAAAATTAAGAAAATATAAATAAAAATTAAACATTAAACTTAAAAAGAAACACTCAGACTATTTTTTGACAGAGTGCCCAAAGCTTTCTGTGTATTTTTTTTCTGCTAAACTCAAGGTCAACTGCCTTATTCTCAGGCCTAAATGCTGCATAAATGATCAATTTAGTATCTAATAATACCACTTGAAATAGTTGTATTAGTAGAATGCCTGCATGCTTATTAGGCACATGCTGAAGGCGGGGACTCCCAGGAGATAAACTGCTCTCCAAATCTCTAGCATGAAAATATGATGGTGGAATTTCATAATGAAAGAAACGTTCTCTACATCTAAGTTTACAGTATTAATTTGGCTCAAACAATTAGAGAAACAGGCATAAGCATTATATCATAAACTTCAAAGTACTGCTACTTAAGAATTAATATTTTAGCATTTATTAAGTGGATAGACTTAGTTTTTCATCATTAACACAAAGTTGATAGTTTTCATTTATTATAAAATTAATATAAGCTTTTTTAGACTCCATCAATTCTGTGGAATTTTTTATAATTGAGAATTGGTCACTTTAGTTTTAAAATTGGATGATATGTTCATAAGAAGGGAACTGGTAGAAGATAGGATCTTAGCCGGACTCGGTGGCTCAGCCTGTAATCGCATCTTTGGGAGGCTGAGGTGAGGTGGATTGCCTGAGCCGGCGGGTTCGAGATCCACCTGGGCAACTTGGCGAGACCTCATCTCTACAATAAATCAAAAAATCTGCCGGGTGTGGTAGTGCGTGACTGTAGTTCCAGCTACTCGGAAGGCTGAGGCAAAAGGATCGCCGGAGCCCAGTAGGTCGAGGTTGCGGTGGTGGGGATCGGCCACTGCACTCCAGTCTGGGTGATGGAATGAGACTCCAACTCAAAAAAAAAAAAAAAAAAAAGAAGATAGGATCTAGATTTAGCATTGAATTACTGAAGGACTTCCAGTGGTTTATAGGAAAATGTTTAACAACAAAGCCTTTTATTTAAGTGTGTTGGGGAAGTCAGATTTGTAGTGTTATCAAGTTCATGGTGGTTGAAAATATACCCACCATACTCAATTTCAAACTAATTGTAACAACTGATTTGTAAAATTTCTAAACTTGTCCCAGCACACTACTGGCTTTATGCAAAATGTTCTGATGAGAACTAGGAATATAGATATAAACACTATATTCATTCAAAAATTTAAAGACTTCCCTAAGATTTTCTAAAGAATAAAAAAGCGCTGAACTTGAAATAGAAAACTCTATATTCGGATCCTGGTATTTCCTCTAAGTAACAGTAAGATTGACAGAATAATACATAGTCTAAGTGTTAAGATGTTCAAGTATTGTTGAAAACAACATTGAGGTGATTAAATGAGAATATATTGTGTGAAGCTGTAGTCTAACTGAAAGACTATGAAGTGTTTCAATAGTAATACCACCAACGTACTATAAAATGCTTGATGCCAGGACACAGGGAACAGCTTTTTATTGAACAATGAGAAATCCCAGAGATAAATTATTTCCATCATAAGGAGATAATCATATACCAATCTATATCCATATCCTATAATCACAGATTTAGAGGGAATAAACCCTAGAGAGTCCACATATTCAGAATCAAGCACTTGGATTAGGGATGTGAATAACATGATTAATAGCAGTTCATAATTATTTAGTGCTTATTGCATACATGGAAATTGTTTTACTCCAATTACCTCATATAATCACAAACAACACAAATGCATGAGAATTAAAAGTTCCATTGAAAAGTTATTTTCATTTTGATCCATTTTCTAGAGTCAGTGAATTTTCTATAAGGAAATGAAACTTGACTTCAACTATGTTTTCAGAAGTCAGAGTTTTGCTAGGAGGAGAAACATCTCTCCACTTCTAATTTGAATTTTGACATTCCACCAAATAACTGGAATGCATCAACGCGTTAGAAACAATTTCTCACAGTATTTGCTAATTCATTTCTAAAACATCAGTTTTGGGGGTAATAAAATCTGTGTTTCTAATTTCTTCCACTTGACTTATTAAAGTACTAGGCTCTATTAAAAGAAATGAATGCCCAAAATATCTGGCAAGTTCAAGTCTTGCTAATGTCTATAGTTTTCTGATTTAGAGCAATGATATTTCTAAACAAAATTTCACTTAATTAACATCTTAGCCCGTCTAATCCCTCCCCTACCTTAATCATCCTCTACTCAGATCTCCCAGATAATATTCTCAAAGTTCTAACTCTTCTCTTGTCAGCCTCATCCTTAAAACTTAAACTCCTCTAGTCTATAGAATAAATTAGAACAATTGCCAGGCTCAAATACCTCCTCACATTCAGGTTCTAATTTCCTAATACATACACACGTGGCATTCATGGTGGTTGAAAATATACCCACCGTGCCCAATTTCAAGCTAATTGTAACAACTGACTTGTAAAATTTCTAAACTTGTCCCAGCACACTACTGGCTTTATGCAAATTGTTCTGATGAGAACTGGAAATATAAATATAAACACTATATTCATTCAAAAATTTAAAGACTTCCTTAAGGTTTCCCAAAGAATACAGTAAGCACACGTGTGCGTACTTATACATCTACATACATACACATATGCATATACATACAATCACGGACACACACAAGTCACTCATCTTATTTCCCAGTTTCCTCATTCTTATTATCCCATATTTTTTTGCCTCTTGCATTCCTCATCCCACGAATACTTTTCCATCTCACATTGACATACTTGTCTGGGTGTAATCACTTAAGATCTCTCTCCCAGGTCATCTCTTCCAAGAAGTTTATCTAGAACCTTGCTCCACCACATTCACAGACACTGAATTATCTCTCACTTCAGAGCTATATTAACATTTTATCTGGGGTAACAATTGATATTTGCGCTGGCTAGTTATAGTCTGTGGCTGATATCTATTTGAGTATTCATCAAAAAATGATTGTATATGCAATTCAACTTTGTATGCACAGGATACGTTGCAGAATTCTGGGAAAACACACACACACACACACACACACACACACACACACACACACACTCACTCATGGCTGTGCATTATTTACAATGAAGATACATTCTAAGGAATATGTCAGGTGATTTTGCCATTGTGTAAACATCATCGAGCGTTTAAGTACATATGTCTAGATGGTATAGTCTACTATCCATCTAGGCTATATGAATAACCTATTACTCCTAGGCTGCAAACCTCTACAGCATGTTACTGTAGTGAACACTGTAGGCAACTGTAACATAATGGTATTTGCATATGTAAACATATCAAAATACAGAAAAGGTCCAGTAAAATACAGTATTATAACCTTAAGGACCCATCATTGTATGCTGTCTATCACTGAGCAAATTATTGTTATATTGCCCATGACTGCATACACACACACACACACGCACGCACACACACACATATATACACATATATATACACACGCACACATACATATTCACACACATACCCATATGCATATAAATGTACAGACTTATTGAGCACAATTTTCCCAAAGTCTATCAGCTATTCTTTTTTAGGGGGTCACATTTTCTATCTTTCCTTTTTTTTTTGAGTTGGAATCGCACTCTGTCGCCCAGGCTGGAGGGGAGTGGCCGCTCCTGGCCATCGCAGCCTCGACCTGCTGGGCTCTGGCAATCCTACCACCTCAGCCTTCTGAGTAACTGGAACTACAGGCGCGCACTACCATGCCCGGCTAATTTTTTTTTTGATTTATTGTAGAGATGAGGTCTTGGGTCTCGAACCCACGGGCTCAGGCAATCCACTCACCTCAGCCTCCCAAAGACGCGGGATTACAGGCTGAGCCACCGAGCTCGGCCCGGCTTTTTTCTATCTTTCAAAGTCAAAAATTTTTCTTCGAGATTTTGCAAAAAAATTTTTATATGCATATAAATGTATAGACTTATTGAGCACAAGTTTCCCAAAAACCATCAGTTAGCCTTTTTGCGGGGTCACGTTTTCTATCTTTCAAAGTCAAAAATCTTTCTTTGAGATTTTGTGAAAAATTTTTACTCATTTAAAATTTTTGTTTAAAATTGACATCACATAATAGTTGTACATATTTTGGGGGTACATGTGATATTTTGATACCTGTGTACAAAGTGTAATGATCAAATTAGGAAAATTATAATATTTGTCATCTCAAACGTTTATCTTTTTTTTGTATTGAGAAAATTATGATTCTTCTCTTTTAGTTATTTGGAAATATATAGTAAATTATTACTATAGGACTGGGTGTGGTGGCTCACACCTGTAATCCCAGCACTTTGGGAGGCAGAGTTTGAGACCAGCTTGGGCAATGTGGCAAGACATCATCTCTACAATCAATCAAAAAATTAGCTAGGTATGGTGGCAAGTGTCCAGTAGTTCCAGTTACTTGGAAGGCTGAGGCAGGATTGTCTGAGCCCTGCAGGTCAAGGCTGTGGTGGCTGTGATTGTGCTACTGCACTGCAGTCTGGGTGACAGAATGAGATTCCAGTTAAAAACAAACAAACAAGCAAAACTATTAACTATAATTCCCCTACTGTACTGTCAAATACCAGAATTTACTCTTTGTATTTAACTGCAATTTTTTTGTTTCTTGACTTAAAAAAAATCACAGCTGATCCCTTGTATCAAAATGAAAGGGACAATATAGCATGGTAAGTACCATAATGAAGAACATCTAGGGTCTATAGACTCAGAGAGGGCAGAAAACATTCATCCAGCTCTTGTTGGGGGAAAGGAAAAAGGTGGGAAAACCTCACAGAGATCTAGTGTTTACTTTGGGACTTAAACGTTCAATGTACTAGACAGTGAGGCTTAGAAAAGGATAGGAAGGGTGAGGCAGTGTCATCCCAAGGGTAGAGAGATGAACTAAAGGGGTGAGAATCGAATGTTATAGAGACTCATTGGAGGTACAGTTGTCCCTTGGTATCTAGGGGATTGCTTTTGGGACTCCCAGTACCCAAATCAGGTCGCTGACTTAAAATGGTGTAGTATTTGCCTATCACCTATGCACATTCTCTCCTATACTTTAAATCATCTCTAGATTACTTATAACGCCACATGCAACCTAGTGCTAAGTAGTTGTTATACTGAATTGTCTAGGAAAAGATTACAAGAAAAAGGTCTGCACATATTCAGTACAGACACAATCATCCAAATATTTTCAACTTCCAGTTGGTGAAACCCATGGATGTGGAGGACTGACTGGTTTTACAGAATTCCTTGGAAAGTGACATGTGCTGTGATTTTAATAGGCTTATGACCAGGATGATTTCCTAACTATGTAACTAATTCATTGCTAAGTCAAAACTAGCCAGGGAAGTGTGAGCAGCATGCATGTCATTAAAAGTCATTCTTTTGGGGCCTGAGTCTTCATCCACATCTGCAATTACTCCCACCCCCCACCTTTACTGAGTTAGAACTAGCATTTATTGAGTGTTGTGATGTGCACTGAGCTAAGCACTTTGCATAAATCATTAAAACAAGAGTAAGAATTACCAATCTTACGAGATCTTTTCTCTAGATCTGACAGCACTAGCCTATGTTTTTATTTAATCATGGCAAAAATTACATGAGGTAAATATAATTATTAGTTTTGTTTTCCAGTTAGATAGCTGATTATTGGAGAATTATAGCAACTTGTCCCAAATCTTCCCTGTCTGATTCTACCAGATAGCTACCATGTTTTATAGTTTTCCCCCATAGTAATAGTAATTTATGGTTAAATAACACTACCAGCATTCTGCAAACCTGAGATATCTTATTTTACATATTTATATATATGTGTGTGTTTGTTTTTCTTTTGTTTTTTATTGTAAAGATGTGGGATACAATTCAGGGTTAGATACACAAACGTTGATTATGCAGGTACCCTTGTTGATGAGATATGCCCCTCCTTCCCCTCGCAGTTTTTCTCAACTGCCAATCCCACCCCCCCCGACAGTTTCTCACTACTGCCAATCCCTTTCTTGTAGTATTATAATAATTGTTCAAGGTCAGCTTATAAGTGAAATAATTATATTTTTATCCTTTTGATGTCATGCATGGTAGATATCCCAGGTGATGAAATTCCCAGCTGACTTATGAAGATAACTTGACCCATAAAGTTGACGTGAGGCAGGCTGAACTGTCTGTGGACAATCCTTTTTGCAGCTTTACCATTTACTGCTCTGTGACCTAGGGACATCCCTGAAGACAAAACTTTATTGCTTTTGCTTTCTCGGCTTCTTCTACCCATGAACCTTCATTTTCTCCATTAAACTATACTTGGCAGCATTAGTTACGAATCTGATGCTCACCAGGTACATGCCATATTCCAGACAACAGCAAACACACTTAGCATCAATTACCTGATTTAATTCTGCTAACAACTCTATGATGTCAATACAATCAGTGCCTCCTTGCTGTACAGAAGGGAAAACTAAGGTTCAAAGGATGCTGAAATGTCCCTGAGCCTCGCAGTTAGTGACTTGCAAAGTCAGGCAACTTGCCACCTGAAATTGTAACCTATACACTAAGCTAATTACAGGGAAGGCTATGACAATTTTTTTTAAATGGAAGTAGTTATGAACTTTAAAATGTTTTGTAAACGTTGTTCCATGGATAAATGAGTGGGTTCTTATTATGGAAGATAGCTGGGTAAAGGTGAAGTCAGAGTGAGTACTGAAATCCTGAACCCTGTTCTGTAGGTGCTGGAATCAGACACTTATTAGTTATAATATTCATTTTCTATCTATGTCACGTTGGGTCGGTCTCTTAAATGCACTGAGCCTCAACTTCCTCCTTAGTGTAATGGAAACGATGATACCTCCAGTCCTGGTAGGAAGAAGCATTAAACAAAACAATGGAGGCAAAGTGCCTGATACAAAGACTTGATAAGTGAATTTACTCTTTTTTGTGCCTTATTGCAACACAAAAATAGTTCCATAGATTCTCGCATTTCAGCTCCAAAGGAGTGATTAGGAACAAATCCAAATTAGGGCAAACAGACACAGGAGAGACCGGTAGAAAGGAGATAAAAATGGTTCCTGATATGTGGCAGAAGTCAAAAGGGACAGATTTTTTTTAGACTAGGAAGTCAAAAGTGTCTATAAGCCTACACTAATAAGAAAATGTTTCATGCTGTGTTTCCCAGGAAATAAATGTTATACAGTTTTAATTGGCTATTTGCTAGAGGCTATGAATGCTGGACCCTCACTATGGGACCTGGCCTTTTAACCACCAACATGAGTTATAAAATAACATGATTTAGTTAGGGAAATTGAGATGAGTAGTGACCTTTTAGAAGAAACTTTTTATAAAGCACATATGTTTCCTCCAATAACAGATGCTTTATTTTGATTTTTTTTTTAAATCTTAACTTCTTTATAGTTATTTAAGGGTACCACAAAAGTCAGGATAAGTTAGGTTATTCTGCAGTTATAAATAAATCTTGACATGTCAGCAGTTTAAGTAAATATATAGTTTTTTCCTGCATATATTTATATACAGTGCAGATTGGTGGAGGGATACTCCACTCCACAGAGTCACTCAAGGACCCAGGCTAATGGAGACTCCACTGTCAGCACATAACTTGACAGTTCACTCGGACAGAAGAAGACTGGAGAATTGTTGAGAGTTCAATCTGGAACATAACTTTCCCTCACATTTCATGGACAAGAAGTAGCTGCAAGTTCCCACCTTTCTGTAAGAGGCTGAGGAGTCTAGTATTATATTGGTCAAGGAAGGAGAGATATGCAACAAGATTTGGTGGATACAGAATTGTCTGTGTGCCAGTTAGCATTGCATATTTATGTGAATGATTTAAGCAATGATTTCCTTTTCTCCTTCACAGATTGTAAGTTTTGCGTTTCATGAGTTCCACTGATTCTCTTATGCTTAACACAGGGCCTGTCACAAAGCTGGTGCTCAGGTTAGAGCTGTCAAATTCTAGCACTGAATATATACTAGCCATTCATGTGCTTCATCAATAAACATGTGTTATGAGATCAGTAACAGCGTTAAACACTGAGAAAGGGGATAAGACCCATGAAAAAGAGCTAGTGATATAGTGAGGGTGTGATCATATGACAGCATGATTACTCACAAGTCAAGGCATTGGAGATGCCAGTGAAATATGCAAGTGGAGATAGTTATTAAACATGTAGAGCTCTTAGGGAAGACATTAGGAAAACAAGCAAGGCCATAGTTATTTCTATACTTAGAAGTAGCCTCCACAGAAGGGCTGTTTTAGCATTTAAATTGCAGACGCTGTTCAAGATGTAGAAAGACCGTATTGGAAGAGAAGTGAACAAAAATGACTAACACTGATTGCATACATACTGCCCACAGCATTATAATACTGAATAGTCCTACCAGCCCTGATTGTGTTGTTATTCCCATTTCATAATCATAGAAACTGAGGTCCAGAGAGGAGGAAACTGGGCCAAATTCACATAGTGTGAAAGCCAGGAACATCATATTTAAGCTCAGGTCTTCACACCTCAGAATCCAGTCCTCATTTCCATACCTAACACTACCTAATGAGAATAGGACTCCCTAGTGAGATCATTGTCACTGGAGAAGTTTGAGCAGAGGCTGAAGTATCTTGTTAGGGATACTGCCGAGTGGGGACGAAACTGATTTGGATTTGCATGAGATATTCTTCAAAATGCCTTTAGTGTCCAGAATTCAGCATCCGGTGCTCGCTTCAGAATGCAGGGCTCGTGAGATTCAGACTTAGGGATTCCTGCATTCTGAAGACGGGAGGAGCAAAAGGTGTCAGTGATGAAGAAGCCACCCTTCCCACTGAGGCCCATCTCAGACTCACCTAGGTTCTGCCTTTTTTCTGCTTCCCGCCTGCCTTTGAGCCTGGGAAGAGCCCGGAGAAAGGAGCCCTGGAGGAATGTAATTGCAGAATCTTTCAGATTTGGAGCTCTAAGTGTCCACTCACCCTCTAGTTTTCTTGTTAAGTCCATTCAAGTGGAAATCTCTTGATAGGTGCAATTAAGGTCATTTCAAGAACAAATAAACACTTGTTAATTTCAATGTCACTTGCTTAGCAGCCTCTGTGGAGTTTGCAGAGCTGGATACTCCTCCAGCCCCAGAAGCTGCACAAAGCAGTCAGCAGATTAGAAGAGAATGCCAGTTGTTCATGGGTCTGTGATTTGTTGCCCTGGGCACAATGCAGCATGTGATGCTAGGGTTAAGGATTATTCAGAGACAGGCGATGGCCCTGTCTATGGGTTGTCCCTAATCTACCAACTGTAGTAATTCTGGAAGAAAAATAGAACACTAATAGAGATGTCTGGAGACCCCATCTCAGACTTTAGCTTGCCAAGTGACTGTAGCTAAGTCCTTCCCCTATCCAGCCTCAGTGTTCTCACTTGTCATGTGCCTCTGGTTCTTACCAATATTTTTTATGTCCTATGTTATCTGGAGATGGAGACAATTTTCTAGAGCTCTGTTTTCTGACATGTGGGATGGTCAGTAACTAGTGCAGAAGGCAGAGTAAGGCAATGGATTTAGTATCAAAGTAATAAAGACAGGATTCTGACTCTGTTACTCACTAGATGTGTTTGTTTAAAACACAGAAATAGTGTTATCTCTAGTATTGTGTTATGGTGAGGAGCCAATGATAAATGCACCTTCTAGCATAGCATTTTGCTAGACACATGGCACATGTTAGCGTGCCCCCTCCTTTCCTTATTTTTATTTTTACTTTTTTTGAGTTGGAGTCTCACTCTTTCGTCCAGACTGGAGTGCAGAGGCTGCTCCCGGCCACCGCAGCCTCGACCTGCTGGGCTCCGGCGATCCTTCCGCCTCAGCCTTCCAAGTAGCTGGAACTACAAGTGTGTGCTACCATGCACGGCTAATTTTTTTGATTTATTGTAGAGATGAGGTCTCGCCAAGTTGCCCAGGCGGGTCTCGAACCCGCGGGCTCAGGCAATCCACTCACCTCAGCCTCCCAAAGCGCGGGATTACAGGCTGAGCCACCGAGCCCGGCTTCTTTATTTTCTCAAAACACCACAAAACAAATTGCCCTCCAGCATCTCCAGCAGTGGACTTCATGGGGAAAGAACTCATTCTGACAGAGAAACTGTCCAGGTATCCAGTTTGCCTAGGGCAGTGGTTCAAAGAGAGAAGCAATTTTGAGCATGACTCAATAAGCATCACTCATTTTGTCCTCTGTCCTAATTAGCTCATATCCTTTACTCCTTCACCAGACCTGTGGAAAGGCATTGCTATAGAGGTAGGAAAAAAGAAAGTTCTAGTGCCAAAGTCTTGGTCTCTGAACTGGTTGGGAGGGCTTCCCAAATTAAGCAGATTTGAGCTGACTTTTAAAGAGGAGGAAGGTGAAAATAAATGAACCCAAGTTTCAAAGATGCAAGTCAAGCATGTGACTTTATAACAGAAGATACCTAAGCAGATGAGGACTTTTTCCCATTTCAGCCTATACAGAGGTTTCTGGGGACATAGCTCTAAGACTCATGCCAAGAGTACTGTAAATATCTCTGCAAGAACTTATTAATCACTCATCTGGAGCCTGAGGAGACAAAAGGCCAAAACAGAATGTTGCATATGGCAGCCAAAAGGACTTTCATTTAGGAATACAAGTGAGATACTCCAGATGGACATTCAGATTTGTCCATGTGAGTTTTGAAGAGTGGCAGGGGTTCAGCAATTTAGCTGTTCGGGGATGTAAATTAATTCATCATGTTGTTATTATTATTACTTTTGCAACCTCATTGTATACCTTTCTCCTGCCATATCAAATGCCAGCAAATCACCATAGTCTGGAGAATGTTCAGTGCTTACGAAGGTTCTAGTACTATCCTACAGATTTCAGTTATATTCATTTATTTATCATCAGGGTATTAGATATTAATGTTTAAGCACAGACTAGATGATGATTAGGGTATGAGTCATGTGGGTATTCAAGAGAAGAGAGTACCACACAGATGGGGAAGTCAAAGGCCCTGGACTCTCATGGGTCTAGTAGTATTGGAGGAGACAGAGGCTTGAGTAAGAGAAATAATTGTAAGATATGAGGCCAGACTGTGATAGGTTTCACAAAAAAGTAAAGTGGAGACACATTTTTGAATCTTGCTTCTCAAAAATTGTTAAATCTTCCTGAAGGTAGAATGAGAGTCATTTTGTTCTTTTCTAGTTCTGATAATATGTCTCATAGTAATATTTTAATTGAATTTAACCTTTATGCCAATGTGACACCTTTATTATTCAAAGAAGAAAGTGGTGATGTTTACAGAAATACAGTTTGAAAGTTAAAAAAAAAATCATACTATAAACATTAATCAGATGTACTACATTTTTAAGCTTTTATTTCTTTGGTTTTCTTTCAATTTTTTTTAACCTAGGAAAAAAATGCTTTCATTCTAAGATAATTGAATGAATATTTAGATTAGGTGATGTTACTGTTATCTTTTGATCTATGATTCATAGATCCAATGGCCAACCTTGATGTTCATTTCAATTATTCTTTTATTAACTGCATTATGTATGACACATCACTCAATCTCTGTTAGTCTCTCTGTTAGTATGTTTTTAATCTTTAAATTGGGAATATTTATACCTACCTTGAAGGGATGCTGTGAGAATTAAATAAGGTAATTAAGCCAAGGGCTTGCATGATTGATAGTAGCTCTGTTTATACCTGATGTGTCTCACTGTCATTGCTATTATAGTATTAGTTAAGACTCTAAAAGGTTTTTCATGCTAGAAATTCAACACAAACTGTCTTAAATAAAGGAAAAATGTATTAAAAATAATCTTGGGATCTCATGAGACAGAAATACACATGGGCCTTAGGAAAAATCAGAACTAGAGACTTGAGTAGTATTAGGATCTCTGATCAGTTATCTTTGAATATTATTTTGTCTGTTTTTTCTTTCTATTTAAGCAAGGTGCCCTCTACCCTCATTCTAGTTCCATTTCTCAGATTCACTATGTGTAATCAGTGGCATAGGGAGGCTTCTAAAGTTTTCATGTATTACCAAGCTTAGTGTTTCTGCTATGACTCTCTCCTTTCCAAGTCCAAAAATCTGAGAGAAGGGACTTATTGCACCAACCAATCGAATTGTAAAAAGAGGTTGGATGCATATACAATGCCTGCCTATGTACAGTAGCTGCTTCTGGTGAGTGAATAAAATGAGAGGGAGGTAATCTCAAAGGAACCAGCAGGAGCAGAGATGTCCTCAGAAGAAGGCAGGATTGCTTAGGAGAAAACAAAAGTTGCCTACTATAACCATCTTCCTTATTTTCATTTACCATTATTATCATATTTGCTGCCAATTTTCCGGTATTTATAAATTTCTAGGTCCTTAGAAGATGTAGATTGGGAGGGATTTTATAGTATTACTAAATCTACACCATCTGTCACAGAATTATTGCTGGTTCTTCCAAGGGAGCTGATGAATATGCTTCCACAAAGAAGACCCTCACCTCCCGAGGTCTAACTACCTTCTTCTGTGAAGACAGGAAGCTCTATCTTTTCTCCATTTTTTTTTCCATTTAAAGGTACGTTCCACTGGTGTTATTCTTAAAAATGGTAAAAACAGCTGGTGATCTTCTTAAGTATAAGGGGAGACCCTCAAAAACCTCAGAATACTTTTTAGAGAGTGAGCCTTTGCAGGACTGGCTTCCGCCGCTAAGTAAGTGTTCTAGGAACTCATCAGCATCAATGTACTAGTTAGCATTGGGAGAGACTGTGCTCGACTTTAGCAAATTTTTTTTTAGATTCTTTCAATGCGATTGCTTATTTCATAATGGGAGATTTACATGAGCAGCCTGGCTACACTGCTCAGTGTTCAGCAGTTTTTGACCAAAAATGGCAGGACCCCTGTTCCCCACCCTTCCTGTTCACCCATCTTACCCAAGTGACTATTGGATCGTTTGTTTCCCCAACTGAAGAAAGTTCTCAAAGGGAAATGTTTTGCCTTGGTGGAAGAGGTGAAACAACAAACAGTAGAAATACTAAAAGATATCAAAATCGATGAGATCAAGCAATGTTTTGAGCAGTGGAAGAAGCATCTTGATATGTTCATCACATCGAACGGAAAGTGCTTTGAAGATGACTGAAGTTTAAACATGCAAAAATAAATACACAATTTTAAATAAATAAATTCCATTGGGGGGGTCCCCCCTTGTATAATAATATTCAATATGTCTGGAGATTTCTATTAAGTGAATCCCTTTGTCTCACATTAGACTAAATAATCCCTACACTTTGACTCTGCCTCTAAACCACATCATGATAATTATTACTATAAATGACTATTCTAGTTCCTTCTTTTATATCCTAACTTGACCACCGGCCCTCATAAAGTCCAGGGTCAAGTTGGCATTTCACTGCTTTGTTGAAGACTGTTTTTTCCCTGGAATATTGTGGAGGGCAGAGTCAGTAGTGAAGAAGGCGTTGTGTTCTGATGTGGGTGAGTTCTACGGCTAAAAGTTTTTGTAGAGTCTTTCTAACTTCTATTAGTGGAATGTCAATGTGTGTTGGACACAACATGAAGTTTCAAAGACATAAATTCACA
Source organism: Carlito syrichta (assembly GCF_000164805.1). Lineage (NCBI taxonomy): Eukaryota > Metazoa > Chordata > Mammalia > Primates > Tarsiidae > Carlito > Carlito syrichta. The sequence continues at coordinate 171,680 of NW_007253364.1, read as the reverse complement.
TCTTTACTCTGTCATCTATTAATCATGGTGGAAGATTCAATTCTTCAGTGAATTTTCTTTGTACTATAGAGGTAAGAATACTAATAGTATTTAGAGGTAAATGAGATGATTCATGTGAAGTGATAAAGTACAATATACATAAGAGTTGCTCAATAAATTTTAGCTCCCCTTCCTTTCTTTTTGTCTGAATTTTTAAAAAGAAAATCAGCAGGTGGTAGTAAGCCAGATTAACGAATAGGAAGAAATTTCAGTTTCTATTCTCAGCTCTGCTAGTAATTACAGAAAAATTTAGTTTATTGTATGACACTCATCTCTAAAGCAGAGAGTTGGGAAAAGAATGAAGTTAATTCCTAAGGTTGTTGAAAACTCTAAAAAAAAAAAAATACTAATGCTCCGAAATTCCTGACATGGTTTGGTAATTTTCAGAGTTAGGATATATTTAACACACACTTATTTGCCATCAAAACAGCACTGAACAGAACAGAGTACCTTAAATTCACAGAATAATATTTCCTGTGTCTTTAATTATGTTAAACATCCCCTCCAAAGCAATCCTGTGCTCTTAAGTTTCCTGGTTTTTTTTCCCCTATTGAGGGGCAGAGTCAGGGAGCGAGACAAGAGTAGCGACTAAAGTCAGAAGTTTAAGAAGTTTGTGATCAGTTTTGGGGAAGAGAGGTCAATGCTGAGCCCCCAAGTGACCATCAATAATGAAGGAAGGTCTTGAAGGCAAGATTCAGAATCCCATGCTGAGTCAGCACAAGAGAGACAGGAAAAAAGGGTTAAGGTGGTGAGTGTGAGAGTCAAACAAACCTGGCATGAAATTCACTACTTATAAAATGAAGATCGTAACTCTTATGTGGAAGGACTGTTGAAAGTATTAAATGAGTTTATATATGCAAGATATTTAGTGTATGGTAAGCACTCAGCCAATTGTGGCTTGTATTACTAACAGAATCTACAGCAGGGGCTTGGTGGTATTGTGTTAGTAGGGCTCAGAAAGAAATTTGCTGGGCATTTGCTCCTCTTCCCTCCGGCTGGTGTGTTTATCCTTGATACACAACGCTTCCTATCATAGGGACCCCTGATCCCAATAAGCAGGAGATTTTTGACATTGCTTTGACAATAAATAAAAATGCCTTTGCTACATTTGCCTTTTGGAATAAATGTTATCGGATGATTATTTTGGCAGCACAGTTGGTTCTTAACTGATATATACCAGCAGTCTACATTGACAATATTATGAAGTGAGCTTGACTTTCTCGGGCTTATGCCAAGGGATGTAAGCGGGAGACAGTCTTGAAGTCTGGGGTTAAGATTTTTGTCACAGACAATGTGTGAATAGCAAAAGAATGTCAAGATAATAAACATTCATGAGATCAGCATATTTCATAACATAGATTACCATAACTGACCCAAAAAAGTGTAACACTTAACTAAGATCGTAAGACAAGTGACAAGCTCAGGAAAATATATTCAGTAAATAAATTAAAAAAAATAAATAATAAGAAAAATAAAATTGGAGCTCTTTGACTGACCATTTAAATAAACAAAATGAATTCTAAGCGCCCCATAAATGCACAGGCAAATAACATTGACAGATGTGTCCCAGCTAGAAGACAAACACAGGAAAAATTACTGTTATAAATAATCATGAGGCATATGAAATAAAACATGATAATGCTTGTTTTACTTATTAATTATCAACCACCCCAACAATTAGACTCAATGCTGATGACTGGGAGGCGAATGTAATAACCTCACACATTGTAGGTGACATTTAAATCACTACAGCAGTTTGGAAAAGCCATTTGGCAATGTGCCTTGTGCGCTGCTTCTGGGACACTGACCTACAGAAATAGTCAAAAATTGGGAAAAATGCACAAGAGATCAATTTTTAATAACAAAAAGAGTCAATGCAAATGCTAAAATAATAAACTATTGCAGATTTGTTTATTGGAATATTATACATTCATTAAAAATGTTAGTTTTGCAGAATCTATAATAACTTGGTAAGCTTATGCCATTATCATGTCCCAAGAAAGGTAAGATATAAAGCAATTTGTAAAATCTGATCACATTTTAAAAATGAGAAGTAAACGTACATAAAATCTGATAATTTTTATTGATGTTGGGGAATCTTTCACCTGAAAACAGTCTCCCTGTTGCCTTCTTTCATGAGCAACTACTAGCTCATTTCTTGGCTCTTCTTTCTAGCAGTCATTCCACATCCCATTGCCACCCTTCCCACAGTTCCTGCCAAGGCTCCATTATTGTCTTATTTAGCAACTTTTCCTTTCTTATATTACTTGACTTTTCACCAGTCTTTGACAGAGTTGGCCACTAACTTCATTTTGAACTCTCTTCTTTGGGCTCCCCTTGACACCACATTCTTTGATATTCCTATTGCCTTCCTCATAACTTTCAAGCTCCTTGCTATCTTTTCTTTTTTCCTTGACCTCTGTATACTGGAGTGCTCCAGGTCTTGGTTTCTGGAAGTTGTTTTCTTGTTCTGTTCTTTCTCTTAAAATGAGCTCATCGAGTGTAATAACTCTAGGTGTCATTTTGAGGGTGGTGATTCCCAAATTCATATTTTCATTCCTTGTCTCTCACTGAGCTCCAGGTTTAGACATATAACTACTTGTCTGCCACCTTCACTTGTGTATTTTATGTGCATCTTAAACACAACATGACCCAGCTGAAACACTGATTCTCACTTTGCCCTGCCTCAATTTGTATTAATCCCAGACTTCTTGTCCCAGGAAATGGCATCACTGCTAACGTTGTTGCTCAAGTTAAAGACTTAATAGCACCCTTCTACTTCATCAGCTCATCTTGTCAGCTTTAATCTCCCAATCAGTACACTTCTTTTCATCTCTGTGTATATTGCCTTCATCTATAACCCAGTAATGTCTCTCCATAACCACTGCTGTAGCATCCAAATGTTCTCTGCTTCTACTTTTGCCTATATCTACAATGGGTTTATTCTTAACAGGCAGCCAATGTGAATTTTCAAGAACTAAATTAGATCGTATCACTCCTTCCAATTATTTTCTTTTTTTCTAAGGATGTAATGGGAGAAATGCCTGTTTGGTATATTTTCTTCCAGTAGATGGGGCAATTGAGTACCAATTTTCTCAGAAGTAGTGTTTTATATTTTTTAAGTGAGAAGAGAAGTTCATCAATGTGAATTTTTACTAATTGTGAAGCACTTGTCATGCTAGATCCATTAGGTTTGAAGCTATCAGAAGATTTTAAAAACAAATTATTTTTATAATAATGGAAAGAATACAATTTGTTAAAAATATCTTGCTGCTTGAAAGTACTGAAAATTTGCATGGGCCCTAAGACATATATTGAAACTCAATCACAATGTCTGCTGGGGGAAAGGGAAAGGGGAACCTGTTCTTCTTCTATTGGTGAGTTTTACAATTATTTAAAAATGGACATGGTTCATAGCCTCCAGTAGGATTTTCCTAAGGTTGTTCATCCATGTGGATGAAATGGGATGATAACTAGGAGAGATATTTGCCCTTAAAGAACACTTTCTCTGTATCATTTTGTGTATTTAATCTGCAGTTGCCATAGTTATTTAAGTGAAATATTCTCACCAATATTTTATTAGATGGAAAAAACAAGGCTAAAAAAGGTTGAGAGATTTACCATTAAGAAAATACATGAAATACCCGAATTTTAATCCACTCTGGCTAGCTTTATGGACAGAACATGTGCAAACTCAAATAAGACTGTCACTGGTGTTTCATACAACACAGTTTCTGTAAAGTCCTGAACTGCGTGTGGAAAGGACGAGGATCATGTTTGAGGTAAGATGCCACGAGCAGAAGATGTGTTGAGGTTGTTATACAATCATTTTGTGTAGGCATGACTAAAATCAGAGACAGAACAAGATGATAGGAGACAGGCCATGAGAGGCATCTGAAAGAACACCCCTGAACTGCCCTGTTAACTCTTCCATGTTACTGCTGATTAGTAGGTAGGGCAACTATGGTTGATTATGACACTACATACTATGACACTAACACATTAGTCATAAATCTTACATTTCATCTTAAGCTGTGGCAAGCCGTTCAATTGACTAGAAAAGGTATGAGCATATTAGGATCTTGTATTTTAGACAATGTGATTCTGGATAGACGACTGAATTCAAGGACTTTGAAAAATTGGTATCTATACCTACCAACTGGTTTGAAGGAAAAACTAAGTGAGATCGCCATCTAAAAGTGAAAGCTCTAAGCTTCACTGCTGACATTTATTATTGCTAATAGCAATCGCATTAAGAAATATCAGTGACCCACAGTCAGTCCGTTGGTTGTTTTTGCCCAGGATGGAAACCACAGGCAGGAACAGCATGAGCACCTTATGCTTCTGGGGTTGGGAAAAGTAGACAGTGGGTGAAGAGTAAAGAAGCAGACACAAGATGGGCAAAACTATTCTCTACTTTTCATTTTGTTTCTGGTCAGCTCAAATCCCAGCAGTATCTGCTTCCCAGGTCAATGAAGATGAAACAGGTGGTGCTGACTGCTGCCAACTCTTGTATCTCTCATCTCAATAACTGGCAGATGCTCCGCCCCTCTGCTGAGACTGCTCACCCCAGATTTAAATAGTGTAGTTGGAAAACTTCAGCGTAATCACAGTCTGTACCCACGTTGTATTTTTAGTCATGTATTGTGATGCAAATGCAAATAATTGCCAACTATAGATTAGCAGCAAATCAATGCATACATTTAACCATTATTACTGTTATTTTCTTCATTTTATTTTATCTGTAATTGACAAATAATAATTGTATATATTTATGGGTTACAAAGTGATATTTGGATACAATGAATGTATACAGCGTGGAATGGTCAAATCAGGGTAATTAGCACATCCATTACCTCAAAAGTTTGCCATCTCTTTTTGGTGTGAACATTTAAAATTCTCACTTTTAACTATTTTGAAACATAAAATGCATTGTTATTAAATGTCATTGCCTCCCTCTGCAATAGAACACACAAAACTTAGCCAGAGGACTATGGTTACTTAAAGGAGAATTCTAAACAAAATTTAAAAGAGAGAGAAGCCAGCCTTTATGTTTCAAAAGCAAAACCTTCAAAATTTATAATAGTTTCATGAGTACAGAGCTCAATAATTATTATTTTTGAAGGTTTTGTTTTAGAAACATAAGACTGACTCTTCCAGGTAGCTGAGGCGGAAGGATCGCTGGAGGCCAGCAGGTCGCTGCTGCGGTGGCCAGGAGCGACCACTGCACTCCAGTCTGGGTGACAGTGAAACTTCAAAAAAAAAAAAAGACTGACTCTTTTTCCATTTTTAATCCTGTTTAAGAAACTCTTTTATCTAGTTAGATTCCTTTGGGAGTACCAGATTCCTACACACTGCTTTTATTATCCACATTATGTCTCATTCATATATATATATATATGTATATATATATTTATGTAGATTTAAATGTACTGAAGAAATGCTCTTTGACATATTTCTGTCAGCCATAGGACCAACATTGTTGGCTTTTCCAAGAGTAGATTTAGCACGTTGTATGTTGGTTACGACAGAGTGAGGGTGGGTTAACATAGCATAGCTTTTAGAGTTGAGACATAACAGTTCAAGGTGTAGGACTGAATTACAGAAGAGTTGGTTTCAGTACATCCACTGTGCTGGGTAAATGCCTGCCACACTTGCTATAGGTTAATTGCCTCTGAAAGTCTCAACGGGTGTTCCTATTACTGTCATGACTTAAATGAGAGCTCAATGCCTGAGGAGGAGACAGGTGACCAGGAATGCTTGTTATTCCCTGATAATGAAAATAATTTAGCAGGGAGTGAGGCAAGAAGAGACTATTTGAATGCCTGCTAATATCTGGGCACTTAAGCAGTTAAGGCTCTACTTTATGGTAGAAAAACCATTTATCAGCATATGGAATTATTCTTTACCCTATATAGTAGAATGGATTGAGTAATACAGGAAAAAAGTCCCCAAATTTCAGTGGCCTACCAGAATACATTTTTGTTTCTCTCATTTGCATCCAGTCTAGTGTGAGATAGGTGGCCCCGTGTTGTCGTCTAGCATCGGTTACACTCGGCCTCCAAGGGCACCATGGCTGCCAATGGGGAAATACAGGAGGGCGTATGACTTTGCATCTCCTTGGGTGGAAAAATCACAGTCACCACAGTCCATTGAACAAAACTAACAGCATGGCTCCGACTTCAACCAGTGGTCTTGGAGATGAAAGGACGCATACCCAGTATTTGGTGATTATTGTCTCTGCACCACCATCTCATCCCTTCTTTATAAGTAGACATACTCCCAAAGGAATATGTCCCATCACCATCGCCATCATTATCACTACCCTGATAAGCTCAGGTTCCTGACTTCTGAAAAAAAAATATGGACAACAATATCCGTATCACAAGAATTGGATGAAGTGACATTTGAAAGGCAGTTAACATAGGGGATCTGGCACAGAATAGATATTCAGTATGTACGACCTCCAGTGCAACACTCTTGATAGGAAATTAGATGGAACAGTTCCATTACACACGATGAAACAACATAATGTGAAATGGAAAAGAAGGTAGAATGAAATTATTTATTTTGGTTTTTAGTTGTATATTTTAAAGTGATGTTGCCGGGAACTCTGCTATGGCTGTTTGTTCTTTAATGTGTCTCTTTATTCTTTTTTTATTATAAAGATGTGGGGTACAATTCAGGGTTAGGTATACAAACGTTGGTTATGCAGGTTCCCTTGTTGATGAGGTATGTGCCTTCCTGCCCCGGCAGTTTCCCTCAACTGCCCATCCCACCCTCCCTTCCCTGACAGTTTCCCACTGCTGCCAATCACTTTATTATAGTATTATAATTGTTCAAGGTCCACTTATGAGTGAGAACATATGGTACTCTGTTCTTTGTTTCTGTGATAGATCACTGAGGATGATCGACTCTAAATTAACCCAAATTGCTGCGAAGTTCAAATGTTTGTCCTTCTTTCTTAAAGGGCGCTGTCATCATTGCCTCAGATGTGTGGTTCTCAAAGTGAAGCAAGGATAATAGCCAATAGAAGCTGTTGCCTCCTAGCCTTCCCACTCCCACCCTGTTGTCTAAATATCACCTGGATATTGTAAAAGTAAATGTTAATTACCTCCAATTTTCTACTGCTACCACCACCACCACCATCATCATCAATATCAAGGGTTTTTCAGAGAGCAGTTTCTGAAAATAATAAGTCTCCATTTTCCTTAAGACCACTATAACACTATATTTTCATTTATTAATTGATAAAGCATTTCACAGGCAAAGGTGTTTATTTCTCTTTATAATTAGGAGGCTATGGCTGAGGCACTGTGACTTTTGCAGTGTCTCACAGATAGTTAGGGCTCCACGTAAGGTTTTCTTACACCAATTCCTGTGCTCCTTTTAATTGTATCACAAGTCTCCTAAGTTTGGTATGTCTGGCTTTGAAAAAAAAATTAGCAGTGGCTTGTAAAGGGTGATTAGCTTCAGAAGAACAAGTAAAGCATTTCCTACTGGCAAATCAGTGGCAACCTCACAAGATTGAATCAGTTGTTCCAATTGTCTTAACACTCAGCTAACAAAGTTTTAAATGGTTGCTAGAAACATTAAATGAACAAAGTAATTGGGCTGACTACTTGTGCAATGGTTATTTTGGTCGTTAAGAGTGGCCTATGTGAAATGAATGTGTTTAACTGCAAATAACTTCATCCCAAAGCTCCCCAGATCCAGCCAGTCTCAAGAACTGAGCAAAGCAGTTTTCTTGCTACACTGAGTACATGTATTTACCAAGGCATCTTGAATGCCCAAAAAATCCAAAATAGATCTACTTTAATGGATTCCAATCTGATTTGCTTCCTTTACCCAAAAAAGAGTCAGTCAAGCAGGATTCTAAATTGATGAAAATTCTCCAGAGATCAGCACAAGTTAGACATGTCAGATTCTACTTTAATGATTGACAGCCTACTAAATTTTGAGATTTAAATTGTGCTGGCATATAAATTTAGTTGGAGAGAATTAATAAGTAAAAGACAATGTTTTCTTAGAGTAATATAGACACTAAATTTTAAGGCAGATAAAATAAAAATAAGTTCTTGCATAGTCTACCCTAAAAGAAGGAAGTCATAATTCCTTACTCCTTGAGTGTGAACTGCATGTAATTAATTCCTTCCAAAGAGTACAGTATGGGGGAAAATGAATAAGGCTTCAGTGGAGAAACTGAGAAATCTAAGGAACACTGTGTCATCCAAGTAATTAATGGTCAAATCATATTGATAATATATACTATTGATACATGTGATGAAAATGGCACTTATCTCTATGATCTTCCTCCCCAAACCCATGACTTCAGTCTAATTATGAGGGAAAAAAAGTCAGGCAAATTCCAGTAGAGGAGAATTCTACAAAATGACTGACTAGTCCTCCTCTGAACTGCCAAGGTTATTAAGCACAAGGAGAGTGTGAAAAAAAAGTCACAGCCAAGAGAAGTGTAAAAACTCACAACAACTAAATATAACCTGAGTTGGGCAGGATGCTAGAACAAAAAAGCAAGATTAGGTCAAAGCTAAAAAAATATGAATAAACCATGGATTTTAGTTAATAATAATAATATATAAATATTGGTTCATTAATTGTAACAAATGTACCATACTAATGAAAAATATTAATATTAGAGAAAATGAGAAATTAAGTGTGCATGTTAGGGGATTATATGGGAACTCTGGACCTTCTGCTCAATTTTTCTGTAAATATAAAACTATTCCAAAAAGTTTTCTATTAATAATACTAAAAAATTGCAAGGCAGCTCTTACATGATTCCAGGCACTGTTCTGAGTTGTGTTGTTTTTGTATGATAACTCATTTAATTTCACAACAATGATATGAGGTAGGTAATAATATGGTTTCCATTTTATATAAGAGAAAACAGAAGCATGAAGAAAAGTTATCTGCCCAAAGTTGCACAGGTAGGAAATACTGAGGCTAGTATTAGAATCCAACGAGTCGGCCTGCATGATAACATTGTTAGCTATTAGGCTATGCTGACTCTCTAAAATATGCTTTCGTGTTTGTTTTATCCTATGTCCACGTTCATGGCCCCCTTTGAAGTCAACTTCTGTCTAAAACAAGTCTCACTTTACCCTTTGGAGTGGGGATTTATTTTTGCCTTTCTCGAATTAATTTCCAATTCTTCCAGCAAAACTTACCCCTAGTCAGTTTCCCATCAACTTCTTCACTTTCAGATCCACATAGTTTCCCATCAACTTCTTCACTTTTGGAATCCACATATTTCCCAATAACAACCAATAATGTTTGGATTGTGTTGCCCTTACTTCCAGTTTTAGAGGCAGGATCTGATTGGTGTAAGCTACTCAACCTAGAACATCTTTCTGGCTGTAGTGATTGGCTGCAGGATGGCCACATGACAAAATCATGGCCAATGAGCAGTTACAGGAACTTATCAGAAACTTCTGAGTAAAGCTTTTGTCTTCCTTGGATTTGACGAAGTAAGTGCCTGAGGCTTGTAGCTGCAGCCATGTTGCTAACCTTTGTCCTAATGGAGGAAGCCATTCTGAGAAAAAAGTTGACATTAAAAGAGGATAGAAGAAAGTGATCCAGAGAAACTGACTTTGATAAAAATATTTCCACCTGTCTTGCCCATAAGTGTTCAGGATATTTCTATAAATTTGAGTTGAGTTTGAGACAGTTTGACTGCTGCACCATGCCTCTCTGGACCTTAACCTCTGGGAAGACTACATTTTTACATAGACAGTCAACAAGCATCCTCTATAGGTGAGTTAAATTACCCAAACCCTATGGTACCCATCTTGGTCTCCTTGCCTTCTCTCTTTCAGCCTAGGACATGTCCAAGGACCACAGGTGGTTTTTTTTTTTTTAGTTGGAGTCTCACTCTGTCACCCAGACTGGAGTGCAGTGGCCGCTCCT